>NC_090172.1:5334445-5446945 GCF_024679245.1 Pseudorasbora parva | reverse complement strand
GATAGATAGATAGATAGATAGATAGATAGATAGATAGATAGATAGATAGATAGAAAGTAAGTAAGTACAGATTTGTACTGTTAGGCACATAGTAATGTTTCCAAACCTTTGACTGGTAAACAACAAAAGCAAAATACTAAACTCCAACAGAAAATTATATACATATATATATTTAATAATAATATATATATATTTTTTTTTAAACTGGGTACACTACAACGTAAAACATGAACCTATGTGCCCTTTTCATCCTCAGTGGCTACGGCTGTGCGGATCACTTCTACGAGTCAGACACACTCCTGCACTGTTTCCAGGTCCTGAAGTCTCTCTTGGAATCACCTTTGACCCACGACATCCTCTGTGATGTGGGAATGTAGGTAAAACATCAGGAAAAGGTCCTTTATAAATCTGTTTTATTATGTCTAATGCATTAAACTTCACTGGTATGCGCTCTTTCCACAGGCCTGTCATGCATCACAATGTTCGATATAACTGCAGAGTCATTTTCTTGAACAAGTATGATTTTAGCTTTTTATTAATGCTTGTTGATCATATCATTATGAAAATACAATAATATGCAGCATTATGTCTAATGTTTTTGTACTTGACAGAAAGATACTGTTAATCCGTCCTAAAATGGTCTTGGCTAATTATGGCAATAACAGGGAGTTTCGATGGTTTTCACCTTGGAGTCGACCCAGGTATGTACTGCATATTCAATATTATATTAGTTCAATCGTTGCCCAGCAAAGTCAGTGATACATCTCAATGATATTTGCAGGCATGTTGAGGAGTACTTTTTACCCAGAATGATCCAAAATGTGACAGGGCAGGTGAAGTATGCTTCCTCATCACAAAACATTTCACGAACCGACAGATTGTATGATATATGCATGTGTATATTATAAACTTTATTAGGTGTAACTAAGTAATAATGTCAGCTGTCCTCATTGGTAGACCACAGTGCCATTTGGAGATGGGGTGCTGTCCACCAAGGACACCTGCATAGGGAGTGAGATTTGTGCTGAGCTGTGGAACCCCAGGAGGTATTCATCTGCAAATAATCATCTCATCAAAACTATATAAATGGCAAAGGATTATTCTTAATTGATTCTTATTAGGTTTCTCTGTAAATCCATTGCTAATCTCCTGCAGAGAACATTTAGACATGTGTTTTTTTAGTTAAATTGTTTTAATATGACATTAATATTTTATTGTCTCGTAATTGCTTTTGTATGCAAAATTGAACGTTCTTTTACCTCTTTCTCAGTCCACATGTTGACATGGGTTTAGATGGCATTGAGATTTTTACCAATTCTTCTGCAAGCTACCATGAGCTACGTAAGGCTGACCACAGGGTGAACTTGGTCAAATTTGCCACCACAAAGGTATATAGAGTTTATTTATACTGTAAATCCGGAGAGTGTTCACAGCGCTTCACTTTTTCCACATTTTGTTGTTACAGCCTTATTACAAAAATGGATTAAAATCATTATTTTCCTCAAAATTCTACAAACAATACCCCATAATGACAACCGAAAGAAGTTTGTTTGAAATCTGTTTTCACAGCCTTTGATTTGGAAAGGCACACACCTGTCTATATAAAGTCCTCACGGGGATGACCAAGAACCCGATGGTCACTCTGACAGAGCTCCAGCGTTTCTCTGAGGAGAGAGGACAACCTTCCAGAAGAACAACCATCTCTACAGCACTCCACCAATCAGGCCTGTCTCGTAGAGTGGCCAGATGGAAACAACTATGTATAAGGCACATAACAGCGTGCCTGAAGGACTCTCAGACCATGAGAAACAACATTTTCTGGTCTAACGAAAAAAAGATTGACCTCTTTGACCTGAATGGCAATGTCTGAAGTAAACCAGGCACCGCTCATCGCCTGGCCAATACCATCCGTACTGTGAAGCATGGTGGTGGCAGCATCATGCTGTGGGGATGTTTTTCAGCAGCAGGAACTGAGAGACGAGTCAGGATAGAGGGAAAGATGAATGCAGGAATGTATACATAGACATCCTTGATGAAAACCTGCTCCAGAGCACTCTGGACCTCAGACTGGGGGAAGATTGATCTTCCAACAGGACAATGACCAAAGATAACAAAGGAGTGGCTACGGGACCACTCTGTGAATGTCCTTAAGTGGGCCAGCCAGACCCCAGACTTGAACCTGATTGAACATCTCTGGAGAGATCTGAAAATGGCTGTGCACTGACGCTTCTCATCCATCCTGATGGAGCTTGAGAGATCCTGCAAAGAAGAATGGGAGAAACTGCCCAAATATAGATGTGCCAAGCTTGTAGCATAAAAGTCAAGAAGACTTCAGGCTGTAATTGGTGCCAAAGGTGCTTCAACAAAGTATTGAGCAAAGGCTGTGAATACGTCTGCACGTGAATTTCTTTTTTCTTTCTTTTTTTTTTTTAATTTGCAAAGATTTCAAACAAACTTCTTTCAGTTGCTATTATGGGGTATTATTTGTAGAATTGTGCGGAAAATAATGAATTTAGTCCAGTTTGGAATAAGGCTGTAACATAACAAAATACGGAAAAAGTGAAGCGCTGTGAATACTTTCTGGATGCACTGTTGAGAACATTTTTAGTTAATGTTTCACTAACATGTTCTGAATATGTTTCAGAGTGGAGGGATCTATATGTTTGCCAATCAGAAGGGCTGTGATGGAGACCGCCTGTACTACGATGGCTGCGCTATGATCGCCATCAATGGAGATATTGTTGCCAGAGGAGCGCAGTTCTCTCTCGAGGATGTAGTAAGTGACTGAATACTGAAACTCACCCAAGTGGCTGTGATTAACATGCTAAACATTTCAGTCTGATCAATCAGATGCGTTTCTTTTGCCTTGCAGGAGGTTGTCACAGCCACTCTTGATCTGGAAGATGTGCGCAGCTATCGAGGAGAGAGATGCCACCCACATATGGTGATAGACACTGAAAGACATTAGATTTTAATATAACTTACCTGCTTTAAATATTTCTTGTACCGCACAGGAATATGAGCACAAACCGTATCAGAGGATGAAAACGGACTTCTCTCTGTCTGACTGTGATGACCGGTGTCTGCCCACACACCAGCCTGTGGAGTGGACTTTCCACACCCCAGAAGAAGAGATCAGGTAACTTTTCACACAGAAAAATTGACTTCAGTAAATATACATAAACAGTGGAAACCAAAAATGAAGCCAAAATATCCCAGAAACAGTCGTTGCCGAGTATGTCACTTGGTGTCTGCGCAGTATTGATCATGCGGTGGACCCGTGGTATCAAGGTCCCGCCCGTATTCTCGCAAACACAGCTGTCAATCATGACATTATGCCCACATTTATAGCATCAAATAACTAGCTAAAACCAAACTTCTTGGAAAAGCAACAAATCTTAAACATACTTCTGCATGATAAGAACTAAATAAGAACGAATAAAGAACATCTTTGGAAATGTAATATTTGGGTAACACTTTATAGTAAGTATGTAATAACCTACTTACAAATCATTTGCAAACTATTAGTTTATAGTTAATTAATCGTTTATAAACTGTAGTAACTACATTACGGTGGGGTTTATGACCTATACTGCAGCCAGCCACCAGGGGGCGATATGTTTTGGCTTCACTTTTGAGTGTTTGCAGCACGATCGGGAGAAACAGATCTGTTTTGCTTCTCTCTATTGGAGATGTACATTAATAAACCCTCAAACAAAAAGAGTCCTCTAAAGCCAATTCTGACTCAAAGAGCAGCCAGTTTACACAGAATTGCTAAGTGATTTAAATTAAATAAGATGCTAAATGAAGTGTTCTGCTCCAGTGAGACTATTTTTTACTCTATTACTATAGAGGTTTAGAAGAGGAGTACCTTGTGACACAAATTTATTCCTGACTGTGTTTATCATATCTGTTTGGATATGAGGAGCTTTTAAAACACTATACAGTGCAAATATGTGTACTTTTTTGTGTTATAAAATGGTGCAGTGTTTATTAAATCAATTACATTATTAAATATATATTTTGGGTGTTATTTCAGTCTTGGCCCTGCCTGTTGGTTATGGGACTACTTAAGGAGGAGTGGACAGGTGCGTTTTTTTGTGTGTGCATGTTAATAGGAAAGTTTATGTTGGGATATTCTCTTTGTGCTTGTTTTGTGTGTATCTTCTTGTCTAGCTTTTGGCAATGCGTGTGAAGCTGTTTAGCCAATGAGGTTTGTATGTTTTTTTGGTTTTCAGGCTGGCTTCCTTCTTCCTCTCAGTGGTGGTGTGGACAGTTCATCTTCTGCCTGTATTGTGTACTCCATGTGTGTGCAAATCTGCCAAGCCGTCAAAGATGGCAGTAAGTCCAAAACTCACACAACAGCTCTTCAAAACATGTAATTTAGATGGTTAAACGCGTGCACCGCTCTTCTCAGATTCTCAGGTGCTGGATGATGTGCAGCGGGTGGTCAACGATTCGTCCTACAGGCCTGAGGACCCACGTGAGCTGTGTGGACGCCTCTTTACCACATGCTACATGGCTAGTGAAAACTCTTCTGAGGACACCCGCAACCGAGCCAAAGATCTCGCTGCTCAGATCGGCAGGTCGGTGGATGAAAACATTAGATTGATGCATTTGACCAGGGCTTGATGTGAACCTTTTGCTCACCAGCCACTGTGGCAAAATTACTAGCCCATCAGCATTTTCACTGGCTGCAATTTTACAAGGTGAGGCCTCCGTGGATCGGACTTGTTTGATCGACTGGATCGAGATCTGGGGAAGTCAATACCTCCGAATCATTGTTGTGCTGCTCAAACCATTGCTGAACCATTTTTGCTGTGTGGCATTATAGCCACACACACACACCCTGACATCCACGTGACAAAAAAAAATGGATTGCAGGACTCAAGGTTTCCCAGCAAAACACTGTCTCCGCTGGCTCGCCTTCTTCCCATAGTGCATCCTGGGGCCATGTGTTCCTCAGGTATGTGACACTCACGTACCCGGCCATCCACTTGATGTAAAAGAAGACACGATTCATCAGACCAGGCCACCTTCTTCCATTGCTCCGTGGTCCAGTTCTAATACTCACGTGCCACTGTTGGTGCTTTCGGCAGTAGACAGGGGTCAGCATGGGCACCCTGACTGGTCTGTGGCTGTGCAGCCCCATACGCAACAAACTGAGATGCTCTGTGTATTCTGACACCTTTCTATCAGAACCAGCATTAAATTCTTAAACAATTTGAGCTCCAGTACCAGCCTTCACGTGCATCAAATGAGCCTTGGCCACCTATGACCCTGTCACCGGTTCATCACTGTTCCTTTCTTTAAATAAAAATACAAAAAAAAGTATTTTCTGCTCATCAAGGTTGAATTTATTTGATCAAAAATACAGAAACACAGTATTATTTTGAAATATTATTACAGATAAAAAAAAAATCTATCTTTTTAAAAAGGTAACTTATATGATGATTTTTAACAGTACAGAACTTTATTATTGTGCGATTAAGAGGTTTATTTTGAACTGTTTTTCCCTCAGCAATCACCTAAATATCAACATTGACATGGCAGTGAAAGGCATTCTGGGAATCTTCTCTGTGGTCACAGGGAAGTGGCCCCAGTTCCGCGCTAATGGAGGAAGTGCCAGAGAGAACCTGGCTCTTCAGAACGTCCAGGTACAGCCCTCGTCATCGACAGACACTGATGCTGTCATTAAATGCATGATATTAGGAACTTGTTGCCTATTTTCTGCACCTCATATATAATATGAACATTATTTGGTAGATTATGATTTTGAATAAATTGAGAAGCACATTTTTGGGGGGTTAAAAATAGAGATCATGAGTCTCATATGATTATGAATAGATTATAATTAAATAAAAAATACCATGCAATTTACTAGGAATAAAATAATAATTCAATAATTAAAATAAAATATTAAAATATTAATAATAATAATTAAAATAATTCATTACATTTATATATCGCTTTTCTAGGCACTCAAAGCACTTTACATAGAAGGGGGAATCTCCTCAACCACCATATATATATATATATATATATATATATATATATATATATATATATATATATATATATATATATATATATATATATATATGTAATATTATGTATATGTAATATTGTGATATATTATTACAATTTAAAATAATTTGGTTTTCAATTTATTATTCTTTAAATGATCATTTATTTATGTGATGCAAAGCTGAATTTTCAGTATCATTCCTCCAGTCTTCAGTGTCACATGATCCTTCAGAAATAATTTTAATATGATGATTCATTTTTAAAGTTGGAAACAGTTCTGCTGCTTAATATTTTTTCATAACCTGTGATACTTTTTTATAATACTTTGATGAAACATTAAAAAGAAAAAAGAAGCAAATGTTTTAAAAATAGAAATATTTTGTAACAACTGGTCAGTAATTTGGGGTCAGTCAGTCATTTTTTTCTTTCTTTTTTTGAAATAAATCAATAGTTTTATTCAGCAAGGATGTGGTAAATTGATAAAAAAAAATACAGTAAAGGAAATTTATATTATTTGAAAATGTTTTTATTTTGAATAAATGCAGTTCTTTTGACCCTTTTATTCATCAAATATATTCAGCAGCAGAACTGTTTCCAACACTCATAATAAATCATCATATTAGGATGATTTCTGAAGGATCACTAAAGACTGGTGGAACGATCCTGAAAATTCAGCTTTGCATCATAAAAATAAATGATGATTTAAAGTATAATAAATTGAAAACCAAATATTTTAAATTGTAATAATATATCACAATATTAAAAAAAAAAATCTGTATTTTTGATCAAATAAATGCAGGCTTGATGAGCAGAAGAAACTTCTCTCAAAAACATTATAAATAGTAATGTGTCCAAACTTTTGGCCTGTACTGTATATATATTTTATTAATTCATTAATTTAAATTATTTAAAAAAAAATTTTTTTAAAAAAGATTGAATAAGACTTAATTTTTTTAATTACTGGATGAATCAGCGTTTTTGAACAAATCTCTTAAATTAATGATTCAGTGGCAAAAAAGAAGATGTACAGTCACTTGTCTCCGGCGACTGGTGTAACAATGTAACTGACAGAATCTTTTTTTAAGCGTCAGGTTACTTTCAAAAGGTGATTTCTGTTTTGAGAAACTCGCTACCTTAGACATCAGTGTTTAGATCCAAACTATAAACCCTTATCCCAGTATTTCTGTGATGACATACATTGTTGTAATGCAGAAAAGCAGATACAGTGTGGTTGAAAAGACTCTTTTTCTTTTGAATTGATATCATGGATTTTTGAATATTTATCGTGCAGCTCTACATTAGTCTCAGAAATAACCAAAAGCATACGAATACATTGGACAGCCACATTATGCAATAACATTCTGTGAATGTGCAGTAGTTGCTGGTGGCCATTTTGAAATAAAATAGATGTTTTGATCATTCGTTTTACTATGTAGCTTTTTATATATATATCCCCTGACATCACAAAAGCGCGGGCTTGAGAAAGCCTTTTCTATGAAAGTGATACTTTTGCTGACTTTTTCAATGTGCTGTTTGCTTGCATTGTAACACAACCACCACAATTTTCACAAAAAAAATATTGCAGTTAGTCACCCCAAGCGTCCAATGACCTATAAATTAGCTGAGGCTCACTATTTCTCACTATTCACTATTTAAAAGCATAAGTAACGCAGTTACATTTTTCCACGGTCTGATCAGGCATAATTTTGCCAGTCTAACACATTCAGACATAGATGATGCATCACAGCTCTGAAAGAAATGAAGAAAACGTTTGACTGATGAAGACTTATATCAGTGGCCTAGAAAATTATAAATACTTTTGAGTATTCGAGCATTTCAGCTCATTACCAATTTATTTAAATTGTGCTTTTCAAAATAAATAATTTTGTGGGAACGTGAATTTAAAAAATTTGCACGGATAAACCATTTATAAGAAATACTGCATTATTCAAAAAAATATATAAATTTTGATTTCATGGTGAGTTATCATTGATGATGAAATATCAATGATACATTCTTTTGTACCTGAAAGTGCATGATGCATGCATGTGTATGTGTACTTTAACACAGGCTCGTGTCAGGATGATTTTGGCCTACCTCTTTGCCCAGCTCTGTCTGTGGGCTCAGGGAAAACCTGGCGGTCTACTAGTTCTTGGTTCAGCAAATGTGGATGAGAGGTGTGAATTGTTTTCTTTTGGTATCCCACTATCAATAATAATGGAGATCACTTAAAAGAAAGTATTCTCTTACTTTTCAGTTTGACTGGATACTTCACAAAGTATGACTGCTCCAGTGCCGATATCAATCCCATCGGAGGTGTTAGTAAGACGGACCTGAAGTGCTTCCTGCAGTACTGTGTAAAACACTTCCAGCTCACTGCCCTCATAAGGTGTGTAATCTTCCCTTTTGTCATACATTTGCTCATATAACACTGATTATCTCTTCATCACGGCACCTGTTAGTGAATGGGATATATTAGGCAGCAAGTGAACATTTTTTTCCTCAAATTTGATGTGTTAGAAGCAGGAAAAATGGGCAAGCGTGAGGATTTTAGCGAGTTTGACAAGGGCCAAATTGTTACGGCTAGACGACTGGGTCAGAGCATCTCCAAAACTACAGCTCTTGTGGGCTGTTCCCGGTCTGCAGTGGTCAGTATCTATCAAAAGTGCTCCAAGGAAGGAACAGTGGAGAACCGGCCACAGGGTCATAGGCGGCCAAGGCTCAGATATGCATGTGAAGACAAGCTACTGGAGCTCAAATTGGTCAAGAAGTTAATGCTGGTTCTGATAGAAAGGTTTCAGAATACACAGTGCGTCGCAGTTTGTTGCGTATGGGGTTTCCCCTGATTCTGCTAAAACGTCAGGTTGCAGCACATTGAGAGTCAGAAAAGGCAGCATGCTCACTTGTGCCCATCTTCTGTGCAGCATTTTAGATGCTCCACCAACAGCAGAGCTTGAGCCGCTGACTGATGGGAAGGTGGTCCAGACTGATGAGGTACACGTCGTCACCTCATTCTCTAATACAGTTATCAAGAAATGTCACCGAACATTTGCACAGACAGATCGCATGTGTTTTTAAACATTAAAATGTAGCATGTTATGGGGAAAATATATTCTACACCATATATTTACATATATTTTTTAATAAATATTCTCAGTATGTTTATAACAAGGTTTACACACCAGAGCCATGATGTTCTGGATGGCGCAAATGTGCTTTGTGTTACATGCATGAATTAAATTATGAAGAATGTTGGGTTGGAGATGCTTTTGTGTGTTTTTTTATGCTTATATGGCTTCGGCAAGCAATTCTTTCAATGGCTTTCAAAAATGGTGGGGGGATGATGTATCATGATGCAAATGATGACTATGCATATTGGTCATATAGCAATTAAAATATTTTGTTTCATAAATACTTTTAATGAGTTTTAGTTCTGCTAATAAATATATGACTGATATTTAATATAATATTTAGCAAATGATCATATAAAAACTATTTTGCAGTTTTAGGTCAAATGAAAAAATATTTATGTAAATATATTATACTATAAACACAACATATAATATCTCAGTGAACAAATAAAAAAAAAAATGTAAATTTGTTTAATGTCTGATATCTTTGCAAAGTTACGGTACTTGTTCAAGGTGTGTTTACATGCTCTAATTGTCATCAATCCGAATGAATCCATTTTACATTTAATATTTAGAAAGTTTGTTTATATGAACCCTAACCATTTTTGTTTACATGTGCATTTATATATTTCAAACAAAAGGCCACTGCATGCGTTGTTTCAGAAACTGAGAAAAGCATTCACATAATTGTAATTTTTGCCTTGATGACACCTAAAGAAAAGCTGACAAATGTTTTAAATGTGTCAATTTTTTCTGAAATCCTCAACTGACCAGTGCGTAAGATGTAAATAAACATGTGCAAGTTCATAAGAAGTAAAACAATGTAAATTTATAAAAAGGCTCTGATAAACATGCAGCACGGCAAAGGTATTTCTGAATCCGGTTGAGTCTTATTCAAGCATGCATATGCTTAGTTTTTCTTATTGATAGGATTATTCCAGGTCTATATGACACTCCTTTTTATCCAGTTAAAACCAGAATCCAACAATCCAATAACTAACAGGCTATTTGCATGTAAACGGCTGTTTTAAAATGTGTGTTCTATGTGTGTGTGTTTTTTTGTGTTTTTTGTTCAATATGTCCTTGTTTTTAATAGAGCATGTTTTGCTGCAATGCTTTTCCCATCTCTGTGTGCATGCAGACAGATATTTTTACAGCACTGAGACCTTCCTCACGTGGCTCTGTGTCCCCCTCCCACAGGCCGATATGGGAATGACCTACTCAGAGCTGTCTGTGATTGGCCGACTCAGGAAGATCTCCAAGTGTGGCCCGTACAGCATGTTTTGCAAGCTCATTCACTCATGGAAAGAGACCTTCTCTCCCTCACAGGTCAAACCTGGCCTAAACATTACTGTACTCAAATTAAATGTACTTTTAAAAGCAGTAAATACTAATGTTTTACCAGTATTAGGGGTAATTAAAGGGTGAGTTCACCCCAAAATTAAAATTCTGTCATTTGCTTACCCTCATGCACTGCAAATAATGCTTTTCTTAGTTCTTAGTGCTCTAGTATTTTTGTCCTGTTTTAAGTCCAGATATCAAAAAATTCTTACATTAGAAGCATTTACTACATAAGCAAACATTTGTGTCTTGGTTTGGGAAAAATAACTCAAAATGAAGTGAGCTTTTGCTTAAAATAAGCAAAATAATCTGCCAATGGGGTAAGCGAAATAATCTTGTTTTCTTTTTAAATAAGATTATTTATTTTACCCCAATGACAGATTATTTATTTTATTTTAAGCAAAAGCTCACTTAATTTTGAGTTATTTTCACCCAAAACAAGACAAAAACATTTGCTTGTCTAGAAAATGCTTCTTAATGTATGAATTCTTAGATATATGTACCTACAACAAGACAAAAAGTAAGAAAAGCATTTTTGCAGTGTCATTCCAAAGTAATCTTCAGATTGCTTTTATGACGTCTTTACTGCCTTTCTGGGGCTTGAAGTGGTAATTGTGTAGCTGTCAATGAAGGGACAGAAATCTCTCGGATTTCATCAAAAAGATCTTAATTTGTGTTTCGAAGATGAGCGAAAAGTCTTCGGAACGAGGGTGAGTAATTGATGACGAATACCATTTTTTTGTTGATTTTGCAGGTGGCTACTAAAGTGAAACATTTCTTTAGGATGTACTCAATCAACAGACATAAGATGACGACAGTAACACCCTCTTATCATGCTGAAAACTACAGTCCAGATGACAACCGCTTTGACCTCCGTCCTTTCCTTTACAACACACTGTGGGCCTGGCAGTTCCGCTGCATCGACAATGAGGTCAGCAGTTCTGCAGAACAGTGTGAGCTCAATGGGCTGTAGTGTAGATCTGTGTCTGCATGTAGTGTTTCTGTTTGTATATAATACACTCTTTACTATGTTGAATAGGTGGCTATGATGGAGTGATATGGAGGGTACAAGTACCAACTGTAATCTATCGATCCTTGGCCCAAAGATTCATCTCGGACACTGATGTGATAGTGGACAGCTTCATTTCTTGGAATTATCGATATACTGTATGATAACAGTTTTTAAAAATAAAACATTACATGTGAAAATATTTACGTCAGGCCGTTAAATAATTCAGAAATAATGCACACACAAGGTGGTAATGCAATCACGACACAAAACCAGAGTTAATTATTCAGATTACAATACGGTTACCACACCTAAATTATGTTTTGTTCAGATAATGCATTTCAAGACATAAGTCAGGTTTTGTCTTTAAAGGGGTGGTTCTGTGTTTTTTTTTATGGGCTTGGTTGTTTATGGGGCGCAGTATAACATGTCTAAATATATATATTTTTTTAAGGCCGTATTTTTCTCATATTCTCCCTTTATTCCACACCGCTGTCTCCACTGTCCTTTGAACGGCTCGTTTGCTTCCTGCTTCTATGAAGCCCATCCCTCCAAAAAACACAATGGTCTTAGATTGGTTAGATGGCCAAATGTAGTGTCCTGTATTTTTATTGGCTGAAGTGTCAAACACAGGTTGTCCGGAAACGCCACGCCCCTCACCATTACAGGCAGAAGTCACATCTGCGGAGACTAGCAAGGGTTTATGATGTCACCAACCCAGGAAGAAGCTCGTTGTAGTCCAAACCAGCCGTTTTTGTAGTCAATAAACTGCCACAACTTTAAAAGACAATATCTTCGTTTGCACTGAACTTTCAGTGCTGTAACTTTGCAGATACTGTCTATGCTCAAGCAGCAACATTACACACTAACTAAAGTTAAAAAAGGGAAATCGCATGCAACCACCCCTTTAAAACGCTCTTGTGTGCAGGACTAACTTCTTACGTATCTCACCCCAAGCCTCCGTTGCTAATTCAGAAACGTTGCTAAACTATTTTACTGATAAAATCGCCAGAGCAGCGCTGACACCATGTTTCTGCCCGAGTGTGTTCAGAGACAGAGAGCATGTGTGTTTCATACATAATTAAGTATAATTTTGTGGGAAAACCATGGAAATAATTGCCGTTTTTATCCTATTGTTTGCTATATTTATTTGCTTGTTCAGTGTCTCTGTGGGTCTGGTTCTTTTGCTGTTGTCGCTGCAAGGACCTTTGAAATAACTCAAATCATTCAGTGAAGTGATATGGAACTGGTCAAGACCTGCTGGAACTACTTTAGCCGTGCGTTTCCCTGGAAATAATTGCACACCCTGTCAACCAATCAGATTCAAGCATTCAACAGCCCTATTGTATAAATATGCTTATATCACTCTTTATTGGCATCTACTGTATAATTGCAAAGAACGTTTAACATTCATGGAGCAAAAAAAGGTTCTTTTTAGATCATTAAAATGTTCTTCACACTAAGAAATCATGGTTGATTGTCTACTCAAAGGTTCTTTTGGGAACCAAAAAAGGTCCTTCAATATTCGAAACCACTTTGAGAACCAAAGTGAGAAGTAAAACTGAGAAGGAGAAATAATCTTAGTGCCAGATACAGCTCTGGAATAATTACGAGAACACTTAAAGGAACTATAAGAAATGTATTTCAAATAATAATACAATGACTCCGGTATGTCACTAGACATTAAAGGGTTAGTTCACCCCAAAAATTATTTCATTAATCAGAAAGGCCTCCATTGGCATTCAGTACATTTCCACTGACCCACTCACAAGACCCATAAAGGCACTAAAGACGTCGATACAAAGTCCATCTCACTACAGTGGCTGTACAATCATTTTAAAATGCGACGAAATGCAAAATAACGACTTTATCCACCAAGTTATAAAATGATTGTACAGCCACTGTAGTGAGATGGACTTTGTATCGACGTCTTTAGTGCCTTTATGGGTCTTGTGAGTGGGTCAGTGGGAATGTACTGAATGCCAATGGAGGCCTTTTTGAAGCCTTTCTCAGCTTTCAACAAAAATATCTTCATTTGTGTTCCGAAGATGAACAAAGGTGTTATGGGTGTCCAACAACATGAGGGTGAGAAGTTAATGAAATAATTTAAATTTTTGGGTGAACTAACCCTTTAGGAAATTATGGTAATTTTAAATACGTATGTCACAGTAACAGTAGTGACAACAGTAGTCCGGCCAGGATATTGTCATTTTAAAGTTGTTGTTGCAGCCCTCAACTGATGTTGATGTTGACTTGTTGTGTTTTGGCCTGAAGCTCCGCCCTCCACCTATCGACCAATCACAAAGTCAGTGGTGTTTGGGCATCCGGGTGGCCAGCTCTGCTCTAGTTACCACAGCTGCAGATCTACAAACGTTCCTGCTGATCCTGCAGCCAATCTGGCAACCTCGAGTCAGGGGGAAGGGGAGGGGGATAAACCGATCTACTGTCATTTGAAAGTGATTGCAGTACCAGTTTTGGCCACAATCTTACATACACTTCCTTTAACATTTATTTCTCAATGTTAAGTGGTATCTTTTTTTTCCAGAGCTGTATACTGTATCTTTCATTGAGGCATTTGTCATGAAAAATAAAAATTATATATATATATATATATATATATATATATATATATATATATATATATATATATATATATATATATATATATATATATATATTTGTTCTTCTAGCATGTTTTACAAAATACCAAGGTACTTCAACAAAAACCTTTATTTTGTCAAAAACACTGTGATCAAAATTAGAGAACAATAACCAATGCAGGACAAAAAAATAGTAGGATGTATAGAGGCCCTTGCTTTGAATGAGCTCAGCACATCTGCGGCCACAGGACATCACTAGATACTCACACTGCTCCGCTGTGATCTTGGTCCACTCTTCTTCCAGTCTCTTCCACAGTTCGGTAAGTTTCTTAGCCATAACTTTCCCACCAATGATTTTACATAGATTTTCAATGGGGTCTCTGACTCTGGGCTTGCCATTTCATTATTTTAATGTTCTCACATTCAAGGAACTGATTTACCCGTTTTGCAGTGTGATAGGGGGCATTGTCTTGCATAAGAATTGCAGGCTGATTGGGATTTGCTCGCAGTGAAGGAACCACATGTTGCCGAAGGACGTTCTGATAAACAGGTTCTGAGGTTCTGCCATGTAGCTGTATAATAGGCCCAACTCCTGCTGCAGAAACATCCCCAAAACCATGCCACTTCCTCCTCCATCTTTCGCTGACTTCTTTGGGCACTTTCGGTTCATTCTTTCCCCAGTTTGATGGCGAACATAATGTTTCCCATCAGACACAAATAAATTAAACTTGCATTCATCACTAAAATTAACTTTGGACCAGTTCTCTGTTCACACAAGCTCCTCAGTCTAGCCTTTTGATTCTTTCTGCTGATGAGAGGTTTGGTCACTGCAGAGTGAGCGTTCAGTCTGAATTCTCTTAAATGACAAGACACTGTATGGCGAGACAGATACCTTACTGTGTTCAGCTCTGAACTGGCGAGTAATTCCAGCTGCAGTGTTGAACCGATTCCCATTGTAAGTTTCCACATTGTCCTGTCCTCTCGTGCATTGGTCTTGCATACTTTTTGGGGTACTTGAATGAATAAAGCTTCAATATTCTAGAAATTACAGATTTGGAATGACCAACTTCTTTTGCAATAGCTGAAAGGGTCTTCCCTTTGGCCTTCATCTGGACAACCTGGTGTCGTAGGGTTTCATTAACCTTAAAGTGGCTTGCCATCTTGCAAAATCAGTGAAAATTGGAAAGTTTGCTTCAAGTTAAATAGGGTTTGCCAAATTATTACGGAAATTAGCACCAAGTGCCAGATTAACAGCCAAAGCTTGAAGGTATTTGAAAGTGTTCTCTAATTTTGACCAGCGATATTTTTTAATTGTCTTATTTAAGTTGTATATACTGTACTTCAGAATGTATTTAACTTGTGAAATATGCTTAAAAAATGCCCTTCTGCTCCTGTTAGGATAATTTCAAAAAGGACTAAGCAATGACCTTGAAATTTAGGAAATTGTATGTTGTTCTCTAATTTTGATCTCCACTATATATTCCCAGATCAGCATGTGTAACGGAGGCCAGCTAGTAGTTGCTGTGTGAGTAAACCTCACTCCTCTGACCTCAAGAGACGCTCTAGCAACAGACCCCGGGTCCGAGTCCCGCTTGGAAAGGGGCAGTTCGAACAGAAGGGGTTACACATGCAGTGTGAATGACTCTTTGGGATACAAAGAAAATGACTAAACGACTGCAGCATTTTTTTTTATCAAGAACACAGGCGTGCCAATTCAATAACAGTAAGGCAGGGGATATTTGCACTAAGTGAAAATAACATACTTTCTTAGTGCTCGACGCTATTTACTTAGTGAAAATAGGGATATAGTCTATTTAAACCATGTAAAAGTAGTTCGTTGCAATACGTAAATAGTAATTAATGCTTTTTATACTTTATTTTGACAGATACTTTTTGCACATTAGTAGTGTATAAACAGGATAATAACATGAGTGAAAATGATTATATTTATTAAAATTATTAAATGGATGCAGCCTTTATGGGACAATAAAAGCCCTCCCTATACCAATCCCTAACCAATAAATACTTTTATTATCATTCAACATTTTGTCAGGCAATTTATTTCCAC
Organism: Pseudorasbora parva; assembly: GCF_024679245.1. Classification (NCBI taxonomy): domain Eukaryota; kingdom Metazoa; phylum Chordata; class Actinopteri; order Cypriniformes; family Gobionidae; genus Pseudorasbora; species Pseudorasbora parva. Next base: position 5,430,769 of record NC_090172.1, on the reverse strand, counting down.
TTTTAGAACATTTTCTTCATTTTTATTTAAAGTAAATTTCTGATGTGATATGTGATGGGCAAAGAGAGAAGAGCGAGCTCTGCAAAAGGCGGATTGGAACCCGGGTCGGTCATGTCAAAAACTAGTTCCACGAGCCTTACGCTCACTGAAGACAGAAATTTGTGCGTCTTTTAAAAATCTTGTTTGGCCCAACCAGGCATTGTTAGGTGGAGCTAGTGTGAAAAGCACTTGACAACAAGGCACACTATTTGCACTTAGCCACTTAGCAAATATTTAGCAAATAGTGTGCCTTGTCTTGGTGTAAATAGACACTCCATACTGGGTCATTCCTGTTATTCAGTACTCCTGCTTGTATTTTTAGAAGTATTTATATAAAGACATATAGCTGACTTCAAGAAAAAAAAGGTTCTGGTAAAAAATCAGGCACTTAAGCTCAGTAAATTGTAGCTAGATTATCTGAAAAGTCACAGGATGGAACTTAGGTGAGCCCAAAATGAAAATTCTGTCTTCTGACTTGTATTCATTCTTATTTTGAAAAATGTAACCAAAACGTTTTGCTTACCATTGACTTCCATTGTATGACAAATCATTTTGATATTTGAGATATCAAAACATGATATTTTGAGACATTTCCCTAAATATCTTCAATGTTCCACAGAAGAAAAAACAGTCATACCAGTTTGGAATAACATGAGTAAATGTACATTTTCATTTTCGTGTGAGCTATTCTTTTAACCAGGTCATTTTTTAAATGTTGTGAACAAACTTTTAATAATGTTTCACAAATAAATAGGGTGAATTCAGGTTAATCGGGACACTTTTTCCAAGTCAACTCAATGGCAAAAAAGTGCAATCACGCTAAATTCACAATACAAACCAACAAATTATTATTTGCTATTGATACTGTTGCAAATGCAACCCACAGCTTTTCCCACCGGAAATTATGTGACTTAATAAGATGGAAAATGACAGAGGACAAAAGCCATTAGCCTACTAATTAAAACAACCCCAAGAAAACTTTATTTTTTGTTTTTTTGTCATTAGCCTAATACGATATGGCATGCCAAATAACGGTGTTTGACAGATATTTGCTGTTAATGCAGAAAGCACGAGGCGGATGTGGATGAGTTTTGGGTTTAGAATAATTACTTCCTCTTTTGTAGTGTTAAACGGTCTGAACCTCGGTCGGATACACACATAGCCGCAGATATCATCCACACACACACTTTTTTGAATTGCTATAATGAAAGGAATAAAGTTTATTTTCAGGTCGATTCTACCTACAGTAATGTGTTACTGGTCGCCGGTAAATTACCACGCTTGCTCAATCCTCTTGCAGCTCATGTCATGACGCAAATAAACTGTAAGGAAAACTTGGACCTAGACTAAAGACGAGCAAAGAAAGCAGACTAAACGACACAGTCCAACTGGTGGTGGTGGATGAGGAGATTCCCCCTTCTATATGTAAAGCGCTTTGAGCGCCTAGAAAAGCGTTATATCGCCTAAATGTATCGAATTATTATTAATATTAATTAACTGAGTAAAGTGGTCTTCTTTCGAACCGAATCTTCAAAAGAAGTGTTCAAAAGAATCGGTTCGAACGAGTCTTCTCAAATGAAACATTTCAAACGTAGGCTATTTGAACTGATTCATTTGAGAAGACTTGTTCGAAACGATTCACTAAAGTGAAACTCACCTAATGGTAGTGCTCTGAGCAGCAGAAGGTTTTATGTGAGAGAGTAGAGGATATGGGAGGAGTTGACAGCTCCTAAAAACACTTCGAGCACGGGTGTCCTCCCTGGCATGTTTTTACACAGACTTCTAACGTTAGCTGGAATGAGACCAAGTGCGTCTCCATTATGTTTATTGTCGAGACTCTCACCTTATTTAACATGGGTAGTAGTCTCGCTTAGGCTTGCCTTTCTTCACTACTGAAACCTTTAACTCTCTCTTTGGGATTTATTTGGAGACTTGAAGATGGAAGAAGAGCCACTACTTACTGGCAGCATTAACCGGAGCTCAGGTGATTATGGATCTCAGGATAGTGATAAACATCAACATGAAGATTCATCAAGATCAAGACGGCTGTCCTATTCAGTGACTGACGACTCGGAGGAGCTTGGTATGTTTTCCCTGACCTAAGTCATGTGTCCCGGACTCTTGTCTTACCTCACCTTTCTGTTTTTGCTGTCAGACAAACACACCATTGTCCGCTTATTTGCTGAATTGCTCTTTGAGGTCGCTTTGACTTCAAAGGTTGTTGTTGCTTTCTTGCATACGTATCAAATTACGGAGATTAAACATTGGGCTACAGCAGTTGAGATATTTTTTTATATATATAAAAAAGTGTTGCTACAACTCTTTATATCAGGCTAACCTGAATGTTAAGCTGACTGGTTATGTATTAGTCTGTGATAATATAAATCCAGTACAAAGTCAGATCACTCAAGTTATCAAGATTTGCTGGCTCATATCCTGTTGAGAATCTCAGGTTTGGCAAGAGGATCCTGGATAGGCCCTTTGACACCGGTGCTTTCAGGACCTGAAATCTGAGCTACACACATCATTGTCTTACATTCAGAATATTCACCGATCAGGCATAACATTATGTCCACTGACAGGTTAAGTGAATAACAATTGCTAGTGGGTGGGATATTAGGCACTGCAGCAAGATAACATTTTGTCCTCAAAGTTGATTTGTAAGAAGGAGGAAAAATGGGCAAGCGTAAGGATTTGAGCGAGTTTGACAAGAGCCAAATTGTGATGGCTAGACGACTTGGTCAGAGCATCTCCAAAACTGCAGCTCTTGTGGGCTGTTCCCGGTCTGCAGTGGTCAGTATCTATCAAAAGTGCTCCAAGGAAGGAACAGTGGAGAACTGGCCACAGGGTCATGGGCGGCCAAGGCTCATGGATGCACGTGGGGAGCGAAGGCTGGCCTGTGTATGGTCTGATCAAACAAGCAAGCTACTGAAGCTTAAATTTCTCAAGAAGTTAATACTGGTTCTGATAGAAAGGTTTCAGAATAAACAGTGCATTGCAGGGTGCCCATGCTGACCTCTTTCCACCACTGAAAGCACCAACAGTGGCACGTGAGTATCAGAACTGGACCACGGAGCAATAGAAGAAGGTGACCTGGTCTGATGAATCACTTTTTCTTGTACATCACATGATGTTGGCCGGGTGTGTGTGCATCACCTTTACCTGGGGAACACATGGCACTAGGATGCACTATGGGAAGAAGCCGGTAAGGAGGCAGTGTGAGCTTTGGGCAATGTTCTGCTGGGAAACCTTGGGTCCTGCCATCCATGTGGATGATACTTTGACACGCACCACCTACCTAAGCATACCGGATACCACTGCACACTGTCAGGGGTCTAGGATGCCACAACATGCTTGTGCAGTTGGGGGCGGAGTTTTTTAGATTGATTTGAAATATCAGCAGCATTTCTTAGAAATTGCTTTTTGCACCTTCAAGACATAGTTTTAAGATAGTGGCTGTGTTTTTGCAACTAGCCACATTTTGTGCTGTGAGAGTGGAATATGGGAATGATGGAAATTGTGTTTTTGGAGCAATAATATCTTTCACTGGAGTTTTGTTTAAATTACAGTGCGTTTAATATTATTATTTTTTTACTTTATTTAATATTACGTGATCTCCAATGCAAAATAACCTTTTAGGGACTTTTTTTTTTTTTTTTTGCAATATAAAAAATAAATAAAACTACTGTTGATCCATATGTTTCTCCTATGACAGATGCAGATTCAGAAATCTATATCCAGCAGGCTGTTGTATTTATTGAAGATGCAATTCAGGTTAAAAAATGTTTTTGCTTTTATTTTTTTCCATATTATTTATTAATATATTTATTGATTATCTAATTTCCCTGTGTGCTCTTTCCCATAGTATCGGTCCATCAATCATAGGGTTGATTCTGGGTCCTTACAGTTATATAGATGGTATTACTCCAGGATATGTCAGTGGTAAGCAAGCAGAAGTTGATTTTAGTTTTTTCAAAGGATGATCTTTTGCCAACTGTGTCCCATACATGTGGACAGCTGTTCTGACTGGTGCTCCTAAAAGTTGATCAAATTAGCTTTTATCAGAAAATATACAGTAAAAAAAAAAAAAAAAAATTCCCCTTGAAAAAAAAAAAAAAAAACAAACAAACAAAAAAATGTTATCACTGATATTTGCATCCAAGGGCATTTTGCCAAATGTAAGGCTGTTTAGAAAGTGAATGTCTCTCTCCCCAATTGCATGTGTCAAGTTCATGTGGCTATAGCAATAGCTAATATACCAGCAGATTACCACCTTGTGTTACATAAACTATCAGTGTCGGGAAAAGTTTGTTTTTAAAGTAGTGTTACAATATTGTGTTACTCCATTTAAAAGTAAATAATTGCATTACTTAGTGAGTTTTGCATTACTTTTTCTAACATGTGGATAAAAAAGTTATCAAAACCAAAAGTGAAATGAATAAGCCTCAGACTAAAGGAAACGCAAGTTCATGCCTGTGCAGTAGAGGTAAATCAATGAGAAAACAAAGTAACTTGTGTTACTTATTTGAAAAAGTAACTTAGATATTTTGTTGTAAATTTAAAAGTAATGCTACTTTACTCATTACTTTAAAAAGTAATGATACTAAGTAATAAAAATCTGATATTACTGAATCTTAATTCAAGTTACTTTAAATGAATTATCCCCAAAACTGAAGACTATTGGCTACTTAAAAAAGGGTTGATCCTTCAATATGCACAACTGTTCAAAATTTGGGGGTCAGTAATATTTCTCTTCAAAAAGTCTCTTAAGCTCAATAATATTGTGCAATATTACAATTCAAAAGAACTCTTTTCTATTTAAATATATTTTAAAGTTTTATTTATTCCTTGTGATAGAAAGCTGAATTTACAGCACCAATACTGCAGTCTTCAGAGTCACATGATCCTTCAGAAATCATTCTAATATGAGGATTTGTTGCTCAGGAAACATTTATTATTATGATCAATGTTGAATACAGTTGTGCTGCTCAATATTTTTGTGAAAAACGATATAGTTGATACTTTTTGTGATACAATATTTATGTATCAATGTAAAAGTCTTTACTGTCACTTTTGATCAATTTAATGTATCCTTGGTTAATAAAATAATGTATTTATTTAAAATAGGGTACTAACCTGAAACTTTTGAATGGTAGGACTAGCATACCTTGTCTAGACTTCCTGTACCAATCATAAATAATCATGGAAGAAAAATGGGATCACAAAGGTCTATTGGTGGAATGAATCTGTCAGTTAAACACTCTCTCTCTCTCTCTCTCTCTCTCTCTCTCTCTCTCTCTCTCTCTCTCTCTCTCTCTCTCTCTCTCTCTCTCTCTCTCTCTCTCTCTCTCTCTCTCTCTCTCTCTCTCTCAGGGGTCTGGGGTTCACCATTGCTGTTGTACTGGCACTGGCCTTCATTGAGAGACCCTCCTCTCTAACTTACACTTCCGACATTCGTTTCAAACCCAAGCCCTGGGAGCCACCCTGTGGACTGACGGAGGGGATTGAGATAGTCTGCCTTTGTATCTTCATCCTAGATGTCACTGTTAAGGTAGACATCCATTGTCATTATTTGTCATTCAAACCCGTATGACTGACTTTATTGTGTGAAACACCATCTAGGATAATGTCTCTTTTCCATTTTTTGCTAATCCCTTTAACAAAGTTAGTCAGCATGAAGTAGAAATTGCAATTAGTCTTTTCTTCTCTATTGTGACGTATATACAAGTGAAACGGCTGGTTTGCTATTGGTGGATCTCATGTGAGTGACAGTTTGCCCTGGCCAAGGAAACACGTCATCAGAGAAGAGATGTCACTGCAAGAGGGAGGGGGAGTTATTTTTGATTAGATTATGGGGGCACATAAGCTTTAAATACAACAATTGTCAATTTCATGCTGATTTTAAATTGACTTTTTAATTAAACTAAGGAATGTATTGAATGTGTTGTTTGTTTTGCAGAGCTATCTGATAGGATGGGAGGAGTTTCGTATGAACAAATGGCTGATTGGTTATGTAATAGTGATTGCTGCATCAGTTATTGATTGGATGTTGAGTGTTAGCATGGTGTGCAATGAGGTGAGTGCAAAGCTGCTTATTAATCCTGCCTATTCTTAGAAATAAAATGAAGGAATAAATAAATATCTGTATTAATTTTTTTTTTTTTTAATCAAATAATATCTAAAATCATTCCCATTTATATTTAAAGTTAATTGTGGCAATAAAGCAATTCATTCATAAATCACTCTTCAAACTAATACAAATAAATAGACTTGTTAAAGTACCCAAATGTGAAATAAAGATATATAAAAACTTAATAGAAATGGAATAATTCATATTTTAATTAAAGTTAAACATAGTTCGCAGACATAATAGTGGAAGATTTCTTACAAAAAAAATACTTCCTTTAAATGCAAAAACATTTTGATTCACATCATCATTGGTGTCATAGCAGACAATAGCACTTCTGATTCTATTTATATAATTAAGTAAACTCAAAAGGTTGATTTAAATAAAATAAACTGTTTTAAATATGCTTATTTGTCAATAAGATGTGATTCATCATTTTTTTATTTATTATATATTAATAATACTTGATTTCTTTATTTTACAGTCCTCCATACCCTTAAAGGCATAGTTAACCCTCACTCATTTACAACATGACATGGGAAATTAAGTTAAATTTACATTTTTGGGTGACCTGTTCCTTTAAAGCAGGGGTGTCCAATCCTGCTCCTGGTTGGCCACTGTCCGGCAGAGTATAGCTCCAACTAAACACACCTGAACCGGCAAGTCCAGGTCTTACTATGCATACTAGAAACTTCCAGACAAGTTGGAGCTAAAATCTGCAGGACAGCGGCCCTCCGGGAGCAGGATTGGACACCCCTGCTTTAAAGTCTTCAATAAGTACAGTAAATACTGAGCATGTCTTAGTAAGCAGGATTGACTCAATCATCAGGTGACCGATTGTAATATTGCCCTCTCATTCTCTCCCACAGAATTTGAGAGTCAGGAGACTGGTTCGCCCGTTTTTCCTCTTACAAAACTCTTCCCTCATGAAGAAAACTCTAAAATGTATCAAAAGGACTCTTCCAGAGATAGCAAGGTAATGATGGGGTTTATTTTTTCTTTTTGGGTTTTTCCCATACGGTTCTTCTTGTAATTGCAGACTTATTTTCACTTCTCAGTTTGGATGCCGTCTCATTCTAATATTGCGATTTATTTTAAAATAATGACAGTAAATATTGTTCTCTTTATTTTTCTCTCTTTCTCTTTCAGTGTTATCCTGCTCCTGGCATTACACCTCTGCATATTCACCATGATTGGAATGCTGATCTTTGCCAAATCAGACGTAATAAGTGCTCACAATCATGATTTCATTTTTATATTTGAGTCCCTATATGAACAAACCCCTTACTCCAAATATAATAATACCTTATTTACAGCTGGTATTAAGATGCGCTTTAGTCGATCAGATCACAAGTAGACGAGGGAGACACATTCCTGTTTACACCTGGTGTTTTAATCCGTCTCTCTTGTCCACTTTCAACCACTTCTGACCTGATTTCTGTAAGAGGAGGGACTATGGGCGGTAAATATATGGCCTTTTTCAGATCTTTCCATCTAATTGACTCACACAATTTGCCTATGAACGTTGCTTTAGTTTCTGCTCTGGCAGCCGCAAGACCAGCTGAACGCTGTAAGTGTGTGTTAGAAATCAGGAATGGTGAGAGAACATTGTGCTCGGTACGTTTTTCATCTTCAAACCAAACTTGGGTCTCCAGCCGACAAAATGTAAATCCCGTCTGGCTCGCGCTCTTCCCATAATGTTCCCGCATTAGGTCAGTAGACGGAGAGAAGACGGTCTTTTGTGGCTGTTTGAACACATTCGACCACATGAGCGTCTACACTACGAAAGCAATCCGGTCGAATGTGTTTACACTACCTCTGGACGTGGCCGAGAGTGGAGAAGCTCAAAACCTTTTAGACCCGTTTACACCTGTATTTAGTGTCGTCCACTTGTGATCCGATCGACTGAAAACACTTCTGAATACCAGTGTAAACAGGGCCTAGAATTTATTCCTTGGATATATACGAAACAGGTGTTTTGGAACCATTTGTAGCTACACTCTGCAGGACAGTGGAGTTTGACATGTAGATAAGACTGAAGATTTAACTGGGCAAAAATATTCTATAGACTTACATATCTAGGTCATATCTTGAGACCAGAATGTACACGCTTGGGTGTGGGCTCTTTTGACATGGACCTGTAAGCCACATCGCAATCATACAGATCGCCTTAGTAGAACGCAGTTGAAACCACATATCTACATGCCGAAGACTTCAGCAACCACACACCTCCCGTCTACAACAACCTAACATCCTGGCAGCAGTTGTTGCATGGGAAAGAGCCACTTTCATTTCCTTCAGAAAAAGTACTAAATGTGCAATCATGACAATTTTATTTGGCAGTGAGAGGGAAAAATAACCTCTAGCAACCTTTGTATCTTGGCTCATTTATTTAAATGAGCTTACAAATAAGAAACATCACAATTGCTACAGTTAAGTTAGTCGATAGGTGCGTCCCAATTGCGTACTAATTAGGGCAGTGCAAAATGGACAAAAAAAATCAATCATGATTTTTTTGATCAATATTGAGATTTCTAATCATGGTTTGAAACAATATTTCCTTGCGCACAACTTGTGAATAATTTCTTGGGAAGCTGGCTGTATTGCCAATATTTGCGGGCACAACTGTGTATTCAGTAAGTGTATTTAGTAACTGTATTCAGTCTTGTCGTTGGTTATTTCTTTATGTTTTATATCTTTTTGAATGAAGGGTATGGAAGAATCATTTTTGCATCTTTTGCAACATCTCGCACGACACAACGTTCTACGTGCTGCTCATAGTAAAATAAGTTCATCTCTAGACCAGCGTCTTGTGTTTTCAACCGCAAAAATGCATTCTGTGTGAATGGCACTCAATACTCTTGTTTTGCCGCAGTGAAAGTTTGACAGGTCTTGCAAATTACCTGGATCTGTCACATCATCTCTTCCGTTTTTGTTCCTTATCCTGCTCTGAATTAACTTTCCCGGTTTTGGTGCTTTCTTCCATGTCATAATGATAAATAGACTCTGTTCTGCTCTTGCGCTAGATTAAGGCGCACTGCAATCTGATTTCACACTACAGTTCAGTCAGGTCCACTTAAGTCAAAAACACCACAGACAAACCATAGTCAACTTTTTTATTGGCATATTTAGCTAAATTTACATTTGGCGATATGGCTCTGTTCTAAATTGCCCATCCTTTTCATGAGCTTCATGAAAAGCCAAGACAGGGAACAGCAGCAGCTTCAGGGGACAACCGCTCTTTCTTTCTTTTTTTACTGTGAGGGCAGCGTAAATCCCCCAGTGAGAACAGAGCATGTGTCAATGACAACAGAAAGACACTGATTAAGTTAAACACAGTTTAAGGAGGAGCTGAGGTGGAGGAGCAGCATGCAGTGGAAGCCGGCAGACTGAACTTAAGTAAGGTGCCCTGTTTGAGAGTTGCCAATTGAGTGCATAGGAATCAGATCAGTTGATATGGCCGTGGTTGGAAATCTTTCCATAGCGGAGCTTGACTACGTGGCCTGCCTGAACTAACGCAGAAAGTGTTATTTTACGTTGCGTCTTTTGCACGCTAAAGTTCGTTATTTGAAATGTAGACGTGCGTATTTTCACACTTTTCAGAAGGCCGCTAGCTTCACACTTTCCGTAACATTGACAGATGATGAAAGGGTTTTCTGTGGTTTAGAAATTGCAGAGGCTCACATCATGGTTTCATTACGATACAGCCCTAGTACTCATGTACTATTCAATGCGTTTTATAGTATATATATATATACATGTGTTCACACAGAAAACTTCCAAATAGATTCCAAATGTGCATTTTAAACACCCGGATGATGCACTTAATTAACTGATAAAAAGTGTGGAATGTTGGACTTTGATGTGGAATGACAAAATAACCTTATACAATTCATACATTACACAGTTGAGCACATACACTCACAAAAATGCTGGGTTAAAAACAACCCAAGTTGGGTTAAAAAATGGACATACCCAGAAATTGGGTTGTTTGAATGGGTCCATTGACTGGGTTCAAACAACCCAATTTATGGGTTTGTCCATTTTCAACCCAACTTGGGTTGTTTTTAACCCAGCATATTTTAGAGTGTATTGTATAAGTGTATAGTGTGTCATTTGGTGCTCAGCTGATATGAAATGTACATTTTAAATGAGTGCATAATTAATTGATAAAAAGTGTTGAGTGTTGGACTTTGATGTGGAATGACAAAATAACCTTATCAAATTCATACATTACACAGTTTGAGTACATTTTGTGTAAGTGTGTCTAATTTGGTGCTCAACTGATATGTTTCTGTAGGACCCTAAGAAGAATGGCGAATGGGAAACATACTTTAAAAACCTGCCGAAAGCCCTGTCTTCTCTGCTAGTGCTGCTCACCACCGCCAATAACCCTGACGGTACGTCTTTACGTGGCTGTAAATGTTGTGAAGTCTCTCCGGAGGTGCCACTCTCTGAATGACTCAGTAAGGTTTTAGTTCAGTGACACATATGACTTTTTGACACCCCTGTGTCGAATTCTCTGTCATCTCTGGCTCATTGCAGTCGAGGCTGTGAGTCATTGGCTTTAACCACATGACACGATGTCTTGTGACTTGTCACAGCATTCTGTTAAACTTTCACAGGTATCTGTGTATTTTAAATGTGAAACTGCACCAGTGTCCTCTTGTAATCTGTGTTCACACCAACATCTCTTTCTCTCTCTCAACAGTCATGATTCCAGCGTACTCTCTGAACCGAGGCTATTCTATATTTTTTATACTCTTTAGTGTGTTTGGTAAGTTTTATGACACTCAGATGAGTTGCACTGTAAATATATAGAGTACAGTAAATTATACTTGCATTTATAACTCTCAATCTGCATTAAACATTTGTTATTGCTTCTGTCAGGAACGTATTTGTTGATGAATCTAATGACGGCTATTATTTATAACCAGTTCAGGGGATATTTACTGGTGAGTGCTTTACTGGAAAAGGAATTGTTCAGCATTATAAATTCTGTCATTATTTTCAAACACTGATGATGTTTTTCTTCCATGGGACACAGAGATTATTTTGTATGTAATTTCCAAGCCCCTTTTTTCCATACAACAAAAGTTAGTTGCCATTAGATATTCACCAATATGAAAATAATGTTGATGCTAATTCTTTATATTTGAAAACCGATAACGAATACATTGGCCAATAAATCTAAATCCATTTTTAAAATACACTTTTTGATAGCCTGATTACAAAAAAGCAAAGGTCTCACCATGTAAAGCCATGTCCAAAGCACACAATTATAATGTTCTCATTATTATTTTATTGGGCCTATGTGACAGACCTGCGCTGCTGCACATGTTGCACTGAACCGTGTTTACCTTTTTGAGGTTATATTAATCATATTTCAAGCGATTCAAAACCATCATGGTGAACAGTGCGCATGACGTTGTCTTTCCTTCAGCTGCCTCTGTCATATCATTAAAAATGAACATACAGATATAGTGTGCATCCCTAGTTTCCATCCACCTTTTTTAATTTTGTTGCCTTCCACCTAAATGGTGATTTTTACCTGGAAACACCTCGGTAAAGCGATAGGGCTTTGGCCTTGATTGGGTGGGTTTTGAATAGCAATAGCTGGTTTTATTACACAAACCTGTCAACCCTGAGACAAAGTCTGTTATAAATATGATTGGGAAAGCCGTACGCAATTTCGACTTACGGCATCGCGTAACCCCTGACAATGCTTTGATGCCTTTTGCGGATAGGGCTGGGCAACAAACTCAAGCAAGGGTTAAGGTTTACTCTTTCTCCGTAAATCAATGTGTACGGCAATCCGCCAGAAGTTAGATATTTTAGTTTATAAAGTTTTCATTATGGATATTTTTCTTACACAAACACACCACTTCGCTTCAGGAGGCCTTTATTAACCTCCGGAGCCGTGTGGTGCAGTTATAGATGCACTGTTATGTACTTCAAAAACGAGACCGTCACAGCTATTATAAAGCTTGGATTAGCCAGGACATTTTTTAATATACAATTTCATTCTTCTGAAAGAAAATAATTCTTCTGGATGACTTGAGGGTGAGAGTAAATCATGGGCTAATTCTCATTTTTGGCAAAACAAAAGTGAAAAAAAGGTGAATTTTTTTTATTTAAAAAAATAGCTTTGCCCTAATATTTATTAAATAAAGGCAGAAGCTTTTTACACTTACTCCGCTAATATACGGTTGGGCCAGAGACAAAAATACAAAAAAAAACCACCTGAGATCTGTCAGCAGCCGTAGTTTAGTAAGTAAGGCATGTTCCAGATACTTTAGATGCGATCGACCCGAGTTTGAATGCACCTTATGATGAACTTGTTCTTCTCCCTTTTCCCATCACAAATCAGATTGGAACCTTTTTTATTGGAAAATTTGGAAATTGTTTGCTATTTTTACATGGAGTAAATAGAATCTAGTTATTTAAACATCAATTGCAAATAATGCCAGAATGTTCCTTTTGGGTCAGCTGTTGCTTTAGTTATTGTGTTTATTATCTGTGTTTAGATGTCAGTTCAGACGTCTATAATCAGGAGGCGTCTGGGTATTCGTGCTGCGTTCGAGGTGCTGTGCTGTCCGGGCCGAGGTCACACCAGCACTCAGTCTGAAGGCCATGTGTAAGATCAAGTCCTCTCAAACATCATAGCTCTTCCTTACAAACATTCATTCATTCCTGTCTCTGAATCAAAAAAAAATCTGAATTACATAACATTGCATTGGCTGTCAATTATGATGGAAAAGTAGACAAGTGAAGTTACAGCATGCCCACCATCTCTTTTGGTTGTTATGCATTAAGCCATTTGTGGTGCCCTTACCATATACTGTACATGTTAGACCCTAGACCCAGTAACAGGCTGGCATAAAATGTCTTGCATAATACTTTGTAAGGAGGCCATAATAATTTTTGACTCATGGCTGAAGTTAGGTTTCTTCAGCTGGTCCCACTTTATATGAGGTGGCCTTAACTACTATGTACTTACATCAAAAAGTAAGTACAATGTACTTATTGTGTTCATATTATATTGCAAGGCAACTTTAGCTAATATTGAAGTGGGATACGGGTAAAGTTAGGGGCAGGTGTGGTTTGTGGGTCAGTTTAAGGGTACATAGTTAGGACAATGCATGTTAGGACAATACATGTAAGGACAATGTAAAAACATGTATGTACACAATAAGTGCACTGTGTCAAATTATTAATTACGATGTCAGTACAAAGAAGTTAAGGCCACCTAATATAAAGTGGGTCCCTCCAGCTATCCCCAGGTTGGCCAAAAAAAAAAAAAAAAAAACATCTCAAAATGCATCAGATTGTTGCTTTAAAATATGAAATATTTACATTTTTCTTATTACCCTAGAGTCTCACCTTTTTCACCCCGACCCGTTTTTATGCCCGTCTGATGTGGTGTTTTCTGACTATTCCTGTTGCTGCACAGGGAGCGAGTGGCGGTGAAAATGTTTCTGCAGGTCATGAGTAGAGTCCACATGAAGTCTTACTGCAGACAAGCTATCCTTAAGGTGAGTATAGATTGCAGAATAGCTAATGGAAGTAAACAGGAAGTTTGTTTGACCTGGCTTTTGTTTCTCTCAGGCTGCTCAGCAGTTCCCAGACGGCTTCATCAATGGCGAGGCCTTCCAGAGGCTCTTCAATGAGCTGGACAAGGATTTTATGAAAGAGGTTTGCTTGTTTACATTACAGTGTGAATTCAGACTCGTTTTGAACAAGTCGGTTAAATTAGTATTATAATCAGTAGAATATGGAGCATAGCAGGCCTGGGCCGAATTCATAAGTTCAGTTGGAATTTGGACAGGAAGAGGAATTAGCTATATGGAAGTTCACAATGTACGAAGCGAGGACCTTTATTAGTGCAAAACAGCAACAAAATGGGCAAGAATAGAACATTTGCATCTAAAAAGAATTAATGGATTTTGTTTGGGTCAATTTTGAAACCTAATTAAGTAATTAATAAGGGGTAATTAAGAATGCATTCTGGATAATAATTTGTTGTAAGGTCCATTAAATGAGTTAAATTAACATAATAAATAGAATAATGTATAGTAAATAAATAATAAATTATTTTAAAAATTAATTATTTAATTTAATCTAATAATATATTTAAATATAATCAATAATATAAAGTGTGTGTGTGTGTGTGTGTGTGTGTGTGTGTGTGTGTGTGTGTGTGTGTGTGTGTGTGTGTGTGTGTGTGTGTGTCATAATAATGTTTTTATGTTCAGGAAATTCCCCACGTTTTGTATATGGTCAGTTTTATGGGTTTTCATTTCAAATGTCTTTTTAAATGCGCTAATGGAATGTAATATTAATCTGTACTTACAGTTCACCCCAAAATGAAAATAAGCCCATGATTTACACACCTTCAAGCCATCCTAGGTGCAAATGACACTCTTTCAGACGAATACAATCAGAGTTATATTAAAACATATCCTGTCTCTTTCAAGCTTTATAATGGGAGTGAATGGTGCCTCAAAAGTGCATCCATCCATCATAAAAGTGCTCCATACGGCTCCCGGGGTTAATAAAGGCCTTCTGAAGTGAAGCGATGGGTTCTATAATCACTGGCTTCCAGTAAAGGTCATACATGAGTCTAGTTCTGACAGAATAGTGACCTCTGACCCGATGCACGACATTTTGATGAATGTGGAATCGCAGAGGATAGAGAAAAACAAAACACTGGTCACGAATTAGAAGTCTAAAATGATTCCCATTATTATGATTATAATTTATAAAGTTAAAATATTAATATTTTCCTTACATAAACACCTCAGAATGTTTTTATTAACCCCTGGAGCCGTATGGAGCACTTTTATGATGGAGGGATGTACTTTTGAGGCTTCAAAATCTAAGGCACCATTCACTCCCATCTATTATAAATTGGGAAGAGCCAGGGCCCTCATTTATTTGTGCGTGATGAGTGCATAAGAACAGTTTCACACAAAGTGTGGGTTTTATCAACTTGCACTTATATGCAGAAATGTTTGTAAACATAAGCACACCCTTACGCAGAGCTTAAGCTTACGCAGAGAATCTAGTCATCCCACATATGTCCTATGTTCCCTTTAATTAGAAAACTCTCAACTTATAATTTTTGTAGTTTTAAACATGATGCGTAATTAATGTCAAACCCTATAAAAGACAGCTGTGACAAATGTTGGATGTAATTGTTTTCTTTGGCCCCATCCTACATCTGGTTCCCTTACCGAAATCCTCAACAAGCAGAAATAAAACGGGGCTTTGTTGCTATCGCCAGATTCCCAAACATAATTGGAGCCATAGACTGCACCCACATCAACCAACGAAATTAATAATGTAAATAGAAAAGGGTGTAATTCTGTATTTGTGATGGAAATGTATTGTTGTTGCCATTATTGTGGAAAAACACAATCACGTGATTTTTAAAGGGAAGTGTCATCATATATGGTTCATTGTAGGCGTTTCCGAATGCTAATGACCGTGACCTTGAACGAGCATGGTACTTGCTCACGTGTGGGATTTATCAGCAATAATCACTTAATGTGCGTAAGAACTGCATGTGCACCTTTGATAAATACAAATTTTCTTGTACTTAGGCACATTATGAATTTCACTCGTACGACAAAATATAGAACCTTTCTACTCACTGTTGATAAAGGAGGGCCCAGGACTTTTTAAAATATAAAGCTTCATATTCAAAAAAATCATATACACCTAGGATGGCCGGAGGGTGAACAAAGTAGGGCAAAGCATTAACCCTTTCATTTTACTTCCAGATATGAATTACAGTCAGTCTCATTTAAATGTTTTGGTGTCAGCAGACATATGAAGCATTGTAATTTTGTGTTTTCCCTGCAGCATCCACCGAAGCCTGTGTACAGTTCATCTGTCCTACAGAAAATCCAGTACATCTACAGCCACTTTTATATTACAGTGTTGGGAAACGTTGTCGCTCTGACCAATGTCGTCTGTATCTGTGTAAGAACATTACATACATTTCCAGAATTCAGTAGTTTTAAACATGATTTTACACCCCCACCCCCACCCAGTGGTTCAAAATGGAAGTGCAGGCTCGTGTGATAAAAATGGCAAATTAAATTGAATGACAAATTTCAAAATGTAAACGTTTTTTTTTAATATTAAGCAAAACGACCAAAATATAAATCTTCACTCTTAAACAAACAAGTCATTTTTACTGTAATTTTTTCAATACAAATATGAAAAACATTGACCACAGATTATTAAAAAAATAATAATCTAGAAATATAAAAGAGATCATACACGCCATAATTTTATTATTATAATTTTTTTATTGAAAGATAAGAACAGTATTTGAAATCCCAGGGGCTCACAAAAATACATCTCAATATCTTTGTTGATCACTTGATATTTGTTTTGTTTTGTTGTGAAATAGGGCCATCTTGTGGACAGTTTATGCACAAACTCATTACAATAGCTACTGAAAGGACTTATAGTTTGGATGACGTAGTCCATCCTGTATACTTACTTATTCTGCCTCTTAGAAACTGAAGTTCATCTGATATCTGTTGTTGTTGTTTTTTCTCTGCAGACTGTCTTGGTTATGAATTCAGAGAAATCCACCTCGGAGAGAAATTACTTGTATATGGAGGTGAGCGCCTCATGCATTGAAAACAATTTATGCTTTTGCAATAATGACATTTCGGTAACACTTTCTATAAAGCCTGTATTTATAATGCATTATAATACATGCATAGAGCCTTATAAACAACTTTATAATGTGTTGTGTTATCTGATAAATAATCATCAGACATTATAATACATAGCTATTTGTGGTTATAACGTTTAAGAGTACAGTGCATTATAACACCAGGTGATTAGTGCATTATAAGGGTATTCTTAATGCATTATAAGGCATTTTAAACAACCATATAACGCGTTGTCATCTCTCACAAATAACCGTAACAACAGTAATTATACTATGGCTACTATTAGATTTGGCAAAGCTTTTTCATTTTACAGTTTTTATGAGTACAACATGATTTGCCTTAAGGGAAATGTCTTCTACAAACATTGATATCTTATGACTGTTTTAAAGAAGACTTAGCTTTTGTTAATTTACTTAAAGCAGACAAAGCCCACATATAAATATTTTAACTACATTATAAGCGTTTTGGATATTTAAAAGAAGATATTTTGTTTTTGTCACTTTACGTTGATCAGTAAAATCTACTCACAAGATCTGTGACGATGTCAAGATATGATACTTAAAAGGAAAGTAAAAGATATAAAACAAAAATTTATACAACTATAAATTACCCACTATAGCTTAAGTGGAGAACATTATATTATTGTGTGTTATAAACCATCATACTCTTAATAGTTATTATAACCACAAATAGGTTAGTTTTATCACTGCTAGTTTTATTCATGAGAAGATACAACACATTATAAGGTTGTTTATAAGGCATTATGCATGAATTATAATGCATTAAGAATGGACTGATACAGGCTTCATAGAAAGTGTTACTGAAATGTCATAGAAAGTATAAAAAGTGTATTGGTTGGTTTGAAACCTTTTGGCTGGTGTTTTTTTAGCAACAGTTGATTTATTGTGTCTTTTAAATCTTGAGTGCTCAGTGAATATTTTTGCAAACATCTTTTGTCTCTTCTAGATCATCAACTGTGTTTTCATCCTGTACTATTTAATAGAGATGTTACTGAAAATAGTGGCTTTTGGTTGGAGAGGTTACCTGTCTTACAGGAATAACATTTTTGATGGATTTCTCACTGTTCTTCTGCTGGTAAAGTCTTTTTTTTTTTTTTTAAATAACCCTTGGATTTATGCAGCGTACATACATACATACATGCAAGACACATTGTGTTGTTCTTATATCCTCAACAGGCACTTCAGATTGCCATATTCGTCACATACAAGATTCCCTATGAGGAAGTGTAAGTGTGTGTGATTTACAATCATAAGCTCACAAAACAAATCTGTTCTCCAAAGGCCTAGATCTGATGTTTTCCTCTCATCCTGACAGGGATCCGGTTCCACACCATGTGATGGCTTTGTGGGAGATGGTGCGGTTGGTCAACATGTTGATCGTTTTCCGTTTCCTCAGGATCATTCCAGAAATCAAGGTTGGTGACTGGCTGCTCACATTAAACACCTGCTTTCTAAATGCACACAATGGCATGATGCTACTCTGGATAGGGATGGGTATTGAGAACGGTTTCAAATTTCCAATAATCTGTGATTCAATAAGAAACATGCATTTAGATTCTGCTTATCAGTTCCTATTAGCACAATTTAATTTGATTTTAAACCATTTAAGCGCAAGAAGACTTAAAATTGGTTTTGTCGTGTTTTAATGCATTATACTTTCTA
This sequence comes from Pseudorasbora parva, assembly GCF_024679245.1. NCBI lineage: Eukaryota > Metazoa > Chordata > Actinopteri > Cypriniformes > Gobionidae > Pseudorasbora > Pseudorasbora parva. Next base: position 5,412,224 of record NC_090172.1, on the reverse strand, counting down.
AAGGTGTATTATAACTGTAGTTACAATTATTTGTTAAACCATAATATGCATTAAAAGTACTTTTAAAATGATTTAGACTTTAAATAAAGTGTTACCAAATATTCTCATGTTCATACACATACACGAATACACCATTGCATTTTTTTTTTTTAAGTTTCTACCAGATTACTAGCGCATTTCTGCAGCTCAAGGTTGCTTTACATTGTACATCACAATACATTTACACATTCAATATTAATTCAATGAATATCACTATTAATATATACAGATTTACATTCCAAGCTTTCAGGTCATTGTCTCTCTGACTGGTTTGCTTTTCTTCCAAAATAGTGTTTGCACTGTTAACAAGCTGACTGCACATTATTGCGTATAATATTAAAAAAAGTAAAAAAAAAGTTTAACTTCTATTTCATTTATTCATATTTCATATAGTTGGCTTAATTGACCGTTCGCAAAGACCTGCCCCCTAGTTACTGTTGCTATGTTGGACAAGCCGCACTCTCTTTCTCTCTCACGCACGCACGCACGCACGCACACACACACACACACACATTCTTAAGCAGTGAAAAAAAGAGATTACTGACAATGCACTGACAGGCAGGACAGAACAGGATACTTTTAATATGAAATGATCTCAACCCTAACATTTTTTTAAAGAAATATAAACAATAAATACTGTTTTTGGCTCTTTAATATGTGGTGACAGGTCGCTGTAGCTCCTCAGTTAAAGCTGCTCATGCACCGATCATCTCTTCCTAATTTATAGTATCAAATTAACTTGAATGAACTTCAGAAGGAATTCAATTGTGTCAGTACACACCGTTTTTCAAGTTCAAAAAGTTCAAAAAGTTTTCAAAAGTCCACCGACATTAATCTACGAACTCTCGATTGTGATTGGTCAGATTACATGTCAATCAAACTGCCAGCGAAGAGTGAATTAGTCTACCACTATCCCCAGTTGTCATGAGACATTAATGAAGTGCACTAATAATTGCTTGATTATGTTTCCGATCTTTGCGCTTTAGTTGATGGCCGTGGTGGCCAGCACTCTCGTGGACTTGGTGAAAAACTTACGGGCATTTGCTGGCATTCTGCTGGTGAGTGAGTGGACTCTTTTCACAGTGTCACTCACAGTTTTAGCACTAATGATGAGGTTTGTCTCTTCACTTACACATGTGCCGTCTCTAATACAGGTGGTGTACTATGTGTTTGCTGTTCTTGGGATCTGGCTCTTCCAGGGAGCTATAACCCCTCCGCCAAACCTGAGGTACTGTACATCAACTGCACACTTAAAGGTACACCCAAAAATGTGTGTCTTATGCGCAACAAGGCTGCATATATTTGTTTAAAAATAAAAGTAATATTTCAAATTGTAATTTATTCTTTTGATGACAAAGCTGAAATTTTAGCATCATTACTCCAGTCTTCATTGTCTTATGGTCCTTCAGAAATCTTTTTAATATTAATATTGGTTCTTATTATTATCAATATTTTATCTTAAATCTTGCCATAAACTTTTGAATGGTAGTGTATCGCAGTTTTCTCCGAAAATTAAAAACATTTGTAATAATTATTTTTTAAAAAAAAACATTTTGAGCAGCATATCATCATATTAGAAGATTTCTGAAGTTCTGGAATTCAGCTTTGATCACAGGAATACATTTTAAATATTGTGTAAATCCTTGTTGACAACTCTAAAAGCTCTACATCTTCTCTCTCTCTCGATGTGCTCTCCTTTCAGTCCGATCTTCAACTCCAGCACAGAGAACAACACGGGTCCCTACAGCATGGATTGTGGCACTTTTGAACAGCTAGAATACTGGCCGAACAATTTTGATGATTTTGCTGTAAGTTGCACAGAGGTCTCAGCCTCCCATGACACCCTCGCAAACCATTCACATTCCAATAGGTTCACGACAAATAGGTTTTTCAGTTCCCAGAATGCTAAAATGAGCACTTCATTGGAAATGACTAAATTTCCTAGGTTTATAGCATTAAATTGTTTTAGTTTAGGTTTTATTTATGAATATTGTCACTCTCAGGTGGAAAAAAAATATTATCTTCATATTTTGGGATATTTCGGTCACCCTTTATATTTGTCTAACCAACAAAAAGTATTAAAAAGAACTTGTGACTAAACCTCGTCACTCCATTGAATCCTTAAACTGTCTGTAAAACCTCATAACTCCACCCCTTAATCTTCAGTGAAGTGTTGTTTCCATGATAAATCAGGTCCTCCCTACTGTCAAAGATTATACTAAGTACATACGAACAGTATCAATTAAAAATATGCATAATTTATTATATAGTGCATAATACAACTACATGAATGTTTCTTTCACTAAACGTTTCTTGCTAGTACATAAGCTAACCAATACAGACATTAATGCTCATTATAACATTGTTCAAACAGCATTTATCATAACATGATTTCATAAAAATTGTAATCAGACATTAAAGAGAGTAATTTGAACCAATGGGATCACTTTGGGTCCTAACAGACCCAATTTCGAAGAGGGCCTGAATTGTCAACACACCCACGTCTCCATTTGAGCATGATTTTGGTAAAATGTTAATAAATGAATGACACATGCAAGTGTCTGACCAAATATAAAGCCACAATATCAACTTTGAAAATGCTGTTTGATTATTTACAAAAATAGTGCTTTTCTTTTAATTTTGGTTTCTGCTAACAGCAACTATGTATTTTTTTATTTATTGTGTTCTTATATATTTTAGTTTCAAGCCTGCATAAAATTTAGATCTCAAATTTGATCTCAAAAATGAATGTGAATGATGCAAAATAAATGTTTTCTTTGTGTTACATTTTTCCAGTCCTCTCTGGTCCTGCTCTATAACATCATGGTGGTGAATAACTGGCATGTTTTCACAGATGCATACACCAGATACACTACAGAGTAAGCTATATCCACACACACACACACACACACACACACACACACACACACACACACACTGCCAATATTAATAACAGGGGGCCGTCATTGTGTTACAAACTGTTCTGTACTTGGGTTTGGATAAGACTTTAGGTTGAAGATCCAAATGCAGTTTTATTGGGACAATCCAGTATCGTAATCCTTATAACAAGCAAAGGTATAAACATGTGGGCAAACAATCCAGATAAACAACAGGGCAAAAAACACAGGCAAAAGTATAATATAAAAGAGAATAAAAAAACCAAGAGACCTATGAAACCCGGGTAACGCTAAAAGTCAACATACAAGACTTTGCAATACAAGAGTGTTTACACAGGGCTTAAAGGTCCCGTTCTTCGCGATTCCATCTTTCAAACTTAAAATGTCATGCCAAATATTGGCTCATTTTGGATTTCATGAAAGCTACACATTCCAAAAAAGTTGGGACAGGTAGCAATAAGAGGCCTGAAGAATTAAAGGTCCCGTTCTTCGCGATTCCATCTTTCAAACTTTAGTCTGTGTGTAATGTTGCTATTAGAGCATAAATAATACCTGTAAAATTATAAAGCTCAAAGTTCAATGCCAAGCAAGATCTTTTATTTAACAGAAGTTCCCTTTCAAAGCCTACAGCGAGCGGCCGGTTTGGACTACAGCAGGAAGTGCAGGGATGTAATGACGTCACTAGAACCGTTTGTTGACTAACCCTTCGCCCACAAGAACACGCAAAATATTGGGGCGTGGTCTCTTTGCTCTCTCACGTGGAGCATAGCGCACATTCAGCGCTTGCATCTCCCCGTTATGGTAAGAGGCGGGACCTTTCCGGGCAAAGTGTGCTAAGCTGCTGTCCAATCACCACACGGGAAGTGCTGGCCCAATCAGAACTCGTTACGTGTTTCTGAAGGAGGGACTTAATAGAACAAGGAAATCATCAGGCCGTTTTTAGGACAGAGAAAACAACGCTGTACAGATAAGTAAATTGTGTGAAAAATACTGTGTTTTTTTACACGCGAAACATGAACTCATGTTATATTGCACACTGTAAACATAATCAAAGCTTCGAAAACATGCGAAGAACGGGACCTTTAATTAAGCAAGAGTAAATTAGATAATAACACAGGGGTGAAGTAATTAGAGCATGATTAGTCCAGGCAAGGGGTTGTGGGAAATGTAGTTCATGGTGAGATGTAAATGTAAGGAGTGCCTTCTGGTGGAGATCATGGGAACTCCAGCTGGTGGACAGTGGACCAGTGTTTCTGGTCATTTTGAAAAACAAACATGACATGCATATAATTTTTTTCATAATATAGCGACAAATAATGTATGTGTGCAAATTGGCAAAAAAGTATTTCTTCATAATATGTATATTTTTTAAATGTAACTCCTAAAGTTTTAAACTTTTACACATCTCGCCAGTGCGCTGATATTCTAAAAGTAACTTCAAACACCAAATAAAGTGCTTTAAAGTCACCAACGCTCTGCTGATTCCATAGCTGAAGAGCTCCAAACTTCCACTCTAATTAATATTAACACAGAAACTGTGCGACAGGAGCTTCGTGGAGTGGGTTTCCATAGCCGAGCAGCTGCATTCAAGCCTCACACCACCGAATACAATGCAGAGAGTGGGATGGAGTAGTATAAAGCACAAATCACATTTCTCTGTTTGGCAGTCTAATGGGCGGATGTCAGGAAAACATTACCTGCAGGGCTTGACATTTACACCCGCCAAACCAATTTATATATAATATATGCTTTTTTCAATTGTAGTCTTTTAAAAAGGCGTCTGAAATAATAAACTAAGTGCAACATAGTACTTCGATACTGAAATATATGAAACACTTACAATATGAATTTTCCGCAGAATAGATACAATACTTGCTCTTTCTCTCTCTCTCTCTCTCTCTCTCTCTCTCTCTCTCTCTCTCTCTCTCTCTCTCTCTCTCTCTCTCTCTCTCTCTCTCTCTCTCTCTCTCTCTCTTTCTTACTAATTCCTGCAGATTTTGAGCTCACACCTAAAGTGTGTGGACATAAAGCTGCCTCTCAGCACTAAATTAAATAATTTTTTGCTGCTTATTGCAATTAAACATCAAATACACACAAAATAATGTCAAAATGCCAGTCTTAGTGAGTATTCACGTAAACACAGTCAGTTCTGTATTAAGTGAATGCAAACAGTTAAGAAAGAAAACGCATAACAGTGTAATGGATAATGAGATAATATTAAAAATATCTATTTGGCAGTTTTTCCTCATGGTATTGATATCAAAATCGTAGCCAGTGAAAATGTTGATGATGGAAAAGCAACCTAACTGCTATCACACCAATGTCCCATGTTATTTTGGGACACAAGTACACACACATACTCTTGTGACTATCTTTAACACATTTGGTTTCTTCGGCTAGGCAGTGTTTAGTAAAATTGTACCCATAATTCTTCCATGTCAGGTGGTCTTTGGTGTACTTTGTGGCCTGGTGGATGACATCTTCAGTCATGTGGGTCAACCTGTTTGTGGCACTCATTTTGGAGGTATGTAGATTGTTTGGTTTGAATAATTCAAGATTGAACACATACTTTCCTGGTCTTATCGTGAATGATTCATTACTGATACATATGATCTACTGAGCATATTCTCAATAGCTTGATTTGTTTTAGTGCTCACACCACCCCAGGGCCAATTATAAAGACTTAATCGGTCATGTCAGTGTCAGTGCTGATTGCCTAAACAAATACTAACCCCTGACCTTAACCTTAACGCAATACAGAGTTGGTAGCACACACTTTTTACATAGCATTACTGTTTGTCATAATGAGATCCTGAACTGAATCCATAAAGTCTGACCTTTTCTTGACAGGTTAATAAATCTGTTTCAAAGCATGCTAGTTAACCGTGTGTGTGTGTGTGTGTGTGTGTGTGTGTGTGTGTGTGTGTGTGTTCAGAACTTCACCTATAAGTGGGACCGCAGTAATACTCTGTCTGTTGAGGATGTGGAGAGAATCGCCTATCAAAGCACTGTGCAGCTTATGTTCAGGTGAGACTGTGGGAATAAAGCCATCGACAAGTTCCCATAAGGTGACACAGTCACACGTTACATTTATTTACTAAGCTATAACAGTAAATAAGAATAATTACTACACTAAAATGCTGGGTTGTTTTAACCCAATGTTGGGTCAAATATGGACTAACCCAGCGATTGGGTTGTTTTAATCCTGCGGTTGGGTTAAATATTTGCTTAACACAACCCAATTGCTGGGTTAAAACAACCCAACTGCTGGGTTAGTCCATATTTGACCCAACATTGGGTTGTTTTTTACTCAGAATTTTTTAGAGTGTAGTAACTAATCTTTACTACTATAGTAAGTCCAATTAATGAATTAATTTTACTCAGTACAGATTTGTGTAATTACTCTGTAACAACGTCACCTGAAAGTAAATTACAACCATGTAAGTAATGATATACACCACCAGGCCTCCTCAGATTGCAGACCAGATATAATGACATCTATAGCACCATTTTATGGTTTCTACAATTTAAAGTTAGCAGTGAGTCAAAACAACAGAGCTGTTCACACCACACCACTCAGGGCCGATTATGGTAACGATAATTTTCCACTCTATTCTATATTATCCTGTATTATATTTTCATCTAGAGCAAAATGCACTTAATTCAAGCTCTTTTTGCTCTGTGTGCGTTGTTTCTTCCTCCCACTAAAGATGGCGCGGTTACGCAGAGGACACACTGTTCCGCCGCAGAAAAAAACTATTTATAACATTATTGCGATTTTATCACAATTCTGACTTTTTTTTCTCACAAATTCAAGTTTACATATAAAAATTCTCACGAATCGTGATTAATCACAAACTTATTGTGAAATTAAACATATGCCATTTATCTAATAAAATACATAGATTTTTTTTTTCATAATTATCTATATCCCAAGTGAACAATCAGATAGAAGGATGATTTTCTGCAAGCTTTCAAGGATCATTGGAGACTCCAAAGGGACACAAAACAACCAAATATAAGGAGTCCATATTCTATTATATAATACTAAGCACCCATGGGAAAAAAAACATTACAGTAAAAACATTACAGATTTCAATGTATAGTGTGTGTATGTGTGTGTACAGATCAACAACACAGAGATTGTTTTCATTTTAGACGTCAAGCTGTGAACAGGACCACACGGCGATGCCAAAAAAAACTCCTTTGACTGTAAAAACCTATGATTACTAAACACAACAACAAATTAAATACAACAAATGACAAATTAAACATTATCTATTAAAATAAAATGAAAGTTTACAGTTAATTCAGTGAGATTTATTCAGCTCTCTAGCGCAGTCAAATAAGAAAACTAACACCAAACAGGAAACTATACTCAAATCTATACATTAATCGAAGTTTGATTCAAAATTGAGACTCGATTTTTAATTGAATCGTGACCTCAAAATTCGATTTGAATTGACGTACCAAGAGATTCCCAGCCCTAGTAGATAGACCCTACTTAATAAAAGCAACAAAAAAAAAAAAAAATCCATACTTCAAGAGAAAAGCCCTGAACCACAGTATAAATTTATTAATATGGTCTTCTGCCATACATGTGTATCTAAATGTTAATGTAATCTTACCTTTCTGATCTTACCATTTAATATTCATATCCGATTGCTCTCAACTGATTAAATATTAAATTAAATTTTCAGATGCAGCTCTCGTTGTTTTTTTTGTTTAGTGTTTCTTTCTTTTACAAAGTGCTACTGCTGTCCAGATGGAAATATACTAATCCCAAAAAGTATTGTCCGCACCTCCACTTAGAAGGAAATATATACAGACCAGAGCTTTTGTAAATTTAATTGAACACCCCTAATATAAAAAATAATAGCAAAATCTCTATCAATCATGGGTATTGGATCCATTGTATGTGTAAGACAAGACCCACGCTAGCCTAGAAATCTAGACGCACCCTAGCGGCAGCAAATTTAATCTGCCCAAGTGTCGTCTAGGAACTCTCAATACCCTTCTGAGCTGTATTCCCCTAACTCTTGCCGGGCCAATCACATCGTGTATAGAGTTGGTGGGCGGGGCCATAATGACGACGGCCGAGTTGCGTTTGCGTGCTTCTAGTAAACACAGAAACTGGCGAACGGCGGTCTTTCGAATCAGCTTTGACCGCGACTCTGGAAGACTTGGAGTTAAGCTTTTCTCTGAGAAAAGAACAAAGAACGGCACTGAAGTCATTCTTAAAAAGGGAAGATGTGTTCAGAGTTTAGCCGACCGGATACGGCGAATGTTTAATCTATCAACGAGCTCTGCTTCACATTGGTTGCTCTGGTTGGTGTAGCGCTATCCTATCGCGTGCAGAGGGAGTTTGAAAGACAACCGTTTATCCCGCCCCACGGATTGAGCCGTCTATGGTGAGTTTCCAGACCAAACATCCTGATGTGAGTCTGGCTTGTCAGGCACTTTTTAAGACCAGACAATGGACTCACTTTTAACGTCTGTAATTCAGCCCATGTCTGTTTACCTACCCCAAACTGATAAACATTTATTATTAAACTCATTAGACGCTTTTTTCCTCTATTCTTTTATTTTCTTAGTTTTTATTGAAAATAAATGCCTTTCCAATCTGATATGTGATGGGAAAAGGGAGTAGAGCGAGTTCGGAAAAAGGTGGATTTGAACCTCGGGTCGATTTGCGTCAAAACTTGCACTACCCCTACACTATTATTCCTGTAAATTGTTTTTTGATTTCTGTAATTTTGTCTGGCCCTAACAGATGTTTAGTAAACAAGATGATATATATTTGTACTTAATGTAAATGGGGGAAAAATTGCTTCCGACGCCCATGCTATCAATGCTCACTTGTTATCATCACCATCATACCAGACCTACGCCAAACCCTTTCATTAACTATAACCGATTTCTGAAAGTGAGAGACAAATGATTGGTAAGAATATTGTTCCAAGATCTGATTATTTTCTATTCTTTTGTTCATCTTCTGTTTTCAGAGATCACGTCCAGGAGCCGACAGAAGAAGAGTTAATAGCTCAGCTACATCAACATCCTCATCTCCACCTCTCCTGGTGACCCTAAACCCCTCACCTCCAAAACAATCCCAGAATCCTCCAGGCCTCATGTTTACATATCCATCCATTTTGAAGGGCCTGTTTCCCATTAAAGGATCTGTGTTGCTTCAGGTCGGCCTGAGAAAGGATGTATGTGTTTTCTAACAGAGCGTCACACGATTAATGTTCGGAGGAGCTTCAATTTAAAATGAAGCCTCAGCTTAAGTCAAGTCCAAGCTGTTGCTGGAGTTCCAGAGTTTTTGTCAATTTACAGCCTGTAAATTACACTATTTTTTATGTTCCCCATGTCTGGAAGGAATTCATTCTTTGAGATTGAAACTCTTGAACACAACTGCTGCATTTGATGATAACCAATATATTTTTTAAGCCTGTTACAATTAAACAACAAAATAACAATCAATATATTTTGTTCAAAAAAAAAAAAAAATCATGGAAACAAAAGGGAAATAGACTGTATTAATTAGTTTTAGCTTTGTTTTATTAATTCTATTTTTTTGACTTTGCCTTTGTTTGTTCAGTGCTTTTATTTATGTTAGATTGTACAGAAATCTTTATTGGTGTATCTCTCCAAAACTGTCAAGAAGCACGTCCAGATCACCATTTCATCTCCATTTCACCCCAAATATAATAAATATATCGGGTATACAATAAATAAATTGGGTCACACTGTTTTTTTTTTAAGGTAACATAGTTACACGTTACAACATATACTTACTATAGTAATAACAGTACATTGTGCATGATTACAACAAGTAACTAACCCTAGTCATTAGTACATGTAGTTAATTAATATTACTTTGTACTTACTTACGTCACCTTAAAGTAAAGTGTAACTATAAATTGTATAAAGAAAATGACAATTAAACACGTCTCATATAAAATTCTCAGTACTGCAGTGTGAAAGGAAAACAATATATTATTAAAATTTGCAAAGTACAATTGTAAGTAAGTATCATGGTAGTATTTTTTACACTGCCTTCAATTTATGCAATCAAAAAATATAATCGTGTCCTGACAGGACAGATTGTGGTTTTGTATTATTGTAAATATAGTAAATTTCTCATTGATTATCATGCAAATGTCAGAAAGCAAACGATTCTTCTTAACTAGGCTTCATTTTTTTCTTGGTGCAAAATTGTCTTATTTGTCTTTGGATTTTTTTTTAGAAATGTTCCCTGTTATTCAGTGAATTTCAATGGCTTTTCTCATTATTGGGATATTGTTCAGTATTATCAGCAGATGGTGTTTTACTGTAGGCAATACATTTTACTGAAAATAGGTTGAATAACACCACTGTATTTATTGTGCTCTTTCTATTCTGAGAGCAAATTGTTGATTAAGCGTCTCTGGTAACTGTGTATTTGCAAATCAAATTTTATCATGATTAGCTTTTTATCAAACAAACTTTATATGAAATCACATTGTATAAGAGGACCACAAAAGCCTTCACTGTGCTCTATGTCTTACATATGTGTCTAACTTTCAACAGTCTTTTTTAACAAAACCATTTTGTAGGTGATTATATGGACTTCCTCAGCCTCCAAGAAAGTAGATTAACACTCACACACACGTTCCACTGATTTAGGGGGCTAAACAGACAGGCTTACACAGGGCATGTTTTCCCAAAACAGAACGTCATGGTTTGTCTGACCTTGTGTTGAACACAGATCAGTGGCACACAATCATTCCTCTCATCTTCCAAACAAATACACAGAATCCCCTTCCACTGTTGGTTTACCTTTCCTCTAGATGTGCTGTCGCTTCAGTGAGGGTTTACAGAAAATATTAAGAAATCATTCTAATATTTTTAACTACGTTATTAATGTTGAAAATAGGGCCTACTGTTAATAACCCTCTGTCAATCTGACTGTCTGGGTGGGGATTAAAAAAAACACCTGAAGTAGTTCATGAAGAAAGCCCTGGAGCTGTAAACAGTAAGTGTCACTTTTGCTGACAAATAAATGTAAGTTAAAGGTGTACTATGCAACTTCCCGTCCACTGGAGGGCGCCTATTCTAAACAAATGTGTAGTTTGATGACGCCAAGTTTGAGCGCAGTATCTTGGGACATGTGGTCTTCACCTCACAGCAGGTGGAAAATAGGACTCAGGCAGAAATCATGTTCATGGATGCGGTTATTAACGTTACTGTAGTGTGAAGCAGAGCAGGACCGAGTGTTGAGGAGCTGAGCACGGCCGCTGGAGCGATTGTTACACAAACACACGGCTCACGAGCACCGGGACTTTTATTATGACGGGACGGGACATGATGTTATGACATTCCTCTGTGCGTTCACTCGGCGCTGCTGTGACATGTTCACACTGCTAAGAGTAAAGCGATTCTGCAGAATAAAACCGAGGGTAACGCAGATATGACGCGATTGACAGGCGACTCGCTCAAACGCTATGCTGACACGTCCTGGGTCATTGGTAAAATAGCAATTTTCTCAAATTTTACAAATAGTTGGAAACATTTGGGATATTGTAAGTAGGCCTACTCAACTGAACAAAATATATAAAACTGGCCTAGTGGTTTTTGGATATTTTACTGCAAAAATACAACATAGTTCACCTTTAAACATAGAGAACGAATAAACATTGTTAATTTAAATATACTGCAGACATTGCAACAATGCAATGCAGAGCTGCACGATTAATTGATAAAAGTTTGCAATCCTAATCCAAAATCATTTGTGCGATCTCATCACTAAATGATAACAATTCGCCTGTGTTTATTAAACCTTTGATAAAATCCCGGAAAATCACATCTGCGATTGTGCTGATGCTGCCAGAGAGGGAAGTTCTGACACATTAAACGCCTTCACAAAAGTCTTTTCTACACACACACAGACACACACACACAATGTGACACTGAAGACTGATGAAAGATGCTAACAACCCAGCTTTGATCATCTTAGGAATAAATTACATTTTAGAAAATATTAAAATAAATGCTTATTTTGATTTATTATAATATTACAGTTTTACTGTATTTCCATTCAAATAAATGCAAACTTTTGACCTGTATTGTAGGCTACTATATATCATGTGACCGTCAACTGACTATTTTTTATTATTAGAGTATAGTAAGTGCCAGCTGCTTGTAAGCTGTGTCAGTAGCTAACTAGCTATATAGCATTAAGGTGTGTGTGTGTGTGTGTGTGTGTGCCCTACCTTATATTTAGGCCTAATAGCCATGTGAATAACTACAGTTATAAAGTATGTGTGAATAATTTTAAGTCCGCATGAAATGGAAGTTCTGAAAGTCTTTTCTATTGTGACAAATATCCAAGTGAAACTGGAACAAGAACAAATGTAGGGCGAGACTTGATTTTGTTCATGAGGAATTGATTGGATGGTCGTGGTTTGCTATTGGTGGATCTCATGTGAGTGACAGCCCCCCCCCCCCCCCCCCCACACACACACACACACACGCCATTAAACACCTAATCAGAGAAGAGATGGCGCTGCAAGAGGGAGAGTTATTTTGATTCAAGATCAGAAAACAAAGATGATTTTTTTTTTTTTTTTTTATGTTCACATATTACAATATTCCATTAAATAATAATAATCACCATTTTGATTTAATGAAGACTTAACACGTTTACACAATACTATTCGTCCATCTATTTCAGGCAGACTCAAACTTAAACCAGGACTGTCATGGTCAGAAATGCTTAGATAGCAGGGCTTTCATAAATTCTCTTAGACATTCAAAACTCGGTTATTGATCTATTTAACGTGTAGTTTACATAGCCTGATTGTGAAGGCTTTAAATAATAAACAAGCTGTTCTTCTGAGGAATGCCTTTGTCAGCTGTGAGGAGATCCATATTGCTCTGGAATGTGTGGAGTTGCCAAAGAGATTTTCACCTCAGTTGTTAAATAACTACTCATGTGACGACACATTTTGCTCAATTAAGTACTAAATTCAAAATCATTATTTTAAATGACCCCTTAGAAATTAAAGGACTTCTGTCAAACATGCTGTAAGACAAAGCCTTGTCGGTGGTCTAGAAAAAGCTGTTTTTCCATTTGGATGAGAAATTTGTATGGATTATCTTTCTTTTTTATCTTCAAAATTATCTTCCAGTTGACACATAAAATGTTTTTTTCTTCTCGCTAACATTCAGAAATGAACTCTTTCCCCTCCAGAGTTTTTGAAAAAAGGTACCAGACAGCACCAGTTTTTGTGTGTGGTAATTTTCGCACAATTTTCATGACCCCCAGAATATTTTGTTGTTTAAATATCTGAACATGCAATATATCAAAAGAAAGAACACACTCTCTTTTTTTAAACAAAAACCCTAGCTTTTATTCTATCCCCATGCATTCTTTTCACATGAATGTGGGTAAGTTTCATAAAAAAACACTGTTTATGTTAAAGACTGTGTTTGGATCAGATTCAGAGCGATGATCAAAACATGGAGTAGATAAAGTCCCTCAACACCCCTAAAACTTCACAGTCATGTAGCTTGCCTGGGTCTACATTTCATTCAGTAACATTAGGCAGTTTTGAAAGCCTGACAAGCCAGACCCACATCAAGATGTTTGGTCTGGAAACTCACCATTGGCAGCTCAATCCGAGGGGCGGGATAAACGGTTGTCTTTCAAACTCCCTCTGCACGCGATAGGATAGCGCTACACCAACCAGAGCAACGAAGGTGAAGCAGAGCTTGTTGACAGATTAAACATTCGCCGTATCCGGTTGGCTAAACTCTGAACACATCTTCCCTTTTTAAGAATGACTTCAGTGCCGTTCTTTGTTCTTTTCTCAGAGAAAAGCTTAACTCCAAGTCTTCCAGAGTCGCGGTCAAAGCTGATTCGAAAGACCACCGTTCGCCAGCTTCCGTGTTTACTAGTAACATGCAAGCGCAACTCGGCCGTCATTATGTTAAGCCCCGCCCACTGACTCTATACACCATGTGATTGGCCCGACCAGAGTTTGGCTTTTAAGGTTCAGTATTGAGAGTTGCTATACGACACTCGCAGCAGATTAGATTTGCTGTCGCTAGGGTGCGTCTAGATTTCTAGGCTACAGTTTTGATTTATACGCTGTTTAATACTGATGATCGTGTTATTTTACATATGCATCTGATTACATATGATATCACTTGTTTCTGATTCTTCTTCACATGTGTTTTGATACCGAGATTCAGTACTCTTTCAGAAGAAGAGTAATAGTGCCCCCTTCCGTTTAACAGTGAGAACCCATAAAGCTGGAGAATTCCATCAATGGCAGGGAAAGAGTATTAAGTATTAAGAGTAGCATTTGGTATTAAAACCAAATAAAATGGCAACAATAAAAAGAACTAGTGAGGTTAGTTGATTACCTAAAAAGTCCATAGCTCTGCTGTCAGTTCACATTCGGCATGAAGCCTATTCAGAACCTTTTAAACACACACAGAGAGGTGGGTTCCCCATCATAAACTGATACAGGTTTGAACAATGTTGACAGCTGTGTCAGGCAGTGATGTCAGGCACAGCGGTATGTGAGCAATGCCACTTTCTGTTAGTTCTCCCATGCTTATCTTGTCTCGGCAACCTGCTTGTTTGATGATTGAGATTTTTCCCATTACGAGTTCTTTTGAGGGTTTTGCGTGTGGAATTCACAGCTTGTAAGGCCTTGCCTCCCACTGCATTCTTCACTCGCTCACACACAGAGTTCTCATTACGCAGCGCTGTATTTTAAGTGTCCTACCCCATTTCTGTCAGCTACAGCAGTCTGAGTCTGTCAGAATTGCAGTCCTCACCATGGCTTGGAATTGGTGACCGGAGGGAGCAAACATGTCTATAGGAAGATTATAACTTCACAGAGGCACTGCAGGCCTGGAGTGACCATGAAACCGTTCAGTTTATCATAAATCCATATCGTTGTCAGGAAGATATGGAAGCGGGGCTTGGGCGTGTGTTGATCTCATAAGGTTGAAGGCTTTAAACTTTCAGCTGTCAGGTAGCCTGGCTGGCGTTCCCTAAGCTTCATCTTCCCCCCCGGCGGCTGCCTATGTTAGCAGGTCAACAGATCTCGAGTGAGCCTTCAGCAGGAACCTCTCACCTGCTTCTGGGTGCAGTGAAAGGGCATCAACAGTTTTTTCTTCTTTAGGTGGTGTATAGGTTCTAACACAGTATGTGCAGAGACAACAATAAATGAGCCATTTGTATGTCTGCAAAATGTGTAAACAGTAAGGCTTTGTGGCACTTTCATTTCGTTTGTTTGAGAAGTCCAACATAATATTGGCTCGTCCAATAGCATAAGATTGGGGTGGGATTATCTGTTTGACCAAAAAAAATGTAGATGGGAACATGGCTTGACATTAACATATTTCAGTTGACGTTTGTATTTCAGTTTTGGTGGATTGAAATGTATATTTAATATGTACAAGTGCAATGTAATATAGAATTTTCTGATACTGATACTGAAATATCTGAAATGTTTCCAATACTCACTTTCAGCAGAATAGACACACGATACCAGCTTTTTTACCCCGTTTTTTTTTTTTTTTTTTTTTTTTTTTTTACGCTTTTGTTTGTTTGTTTGTTTGCTGGTAAAAAAAAAAAAAAAAAACTGTATTTGTTAACTCATGGGGCGCGTTGACACATGCAACCACACTTGCCAACACAGACACATTTTGCACAATGAAGCAATGGGAAAGAAGAAGCCTATGTGTGGGACTATCTCGATAGAAAGGGTGGCGAAGTTACGTGCAAAACATAGACCGTAAAAAAATATGGACGACTCGACATCATCCGTTTCCGCTTGGCAGATTTGAAGCTTTCAGGCGGCCTTGCACGGCGCTGACATCTTGGGACCGAGTCTGCGCAGTAGCGATTTCGGGACCGGAGTTGCGCAGTAGAGCGCAGGAAGTAGAACAGGAAGTACAGCCGCGATTTTAAAAGCCCGCCCACACTCTCGCAGATGCAGAACAATTAATTATGTTGGTGTGAAATAAACAGTTATGGAAATGTAGAAATTAAAGCTAAAGCTCTAATCTGCTCCCAAAAATTTCGAAAAAAGTCCGTTAGTGCCTCAGTGACAACTTCACTCAGAGAAGCCGTCAGTCTCAGCTGTCAATCATGACGTCACACCCCCCGTTTTTATAGCATCAAATAACTAACTAAATATAAACTTATTTTTAAACGAACACCTGAAATGAAATCATCGTGATGATAACTGCCTTCAGTGACATAACTTTGGGGAAACATTTTTGAAGTGTAATTTTATTATTTAGTTTGCCTCGCGTCCATTAGAAAACACAGAGGGGCGGCTATACTGGGACCGGTCACCGGGGGGCGATCGAGGCGCGAAAGCTTCAGTAAATGAGAGGGAGACTGCAGGCTTGGTGCAAAATATGCTACATGGTATTACAATACAGCAGAAGTACAAGCTCCTGCAAATGCAAAGCAAATGAAAGGCGCTTCCCGAGGCTGGCCGGCTGAACGCCTCGCTATAGCTATAGCGACAAAAAATTGTTGACAAATATCTTTGTTGTCGAGTAGTCGTTTGATCTCACGTGAGTTAATGTAAGGGCCTGCAATATCGCGATTTGACCGCTATGGCGCTGTATCGCCAGAGTGAAATGCAGCCCTTACAAAATTGCTATTGTGGTAGAAGAAAACAGCGCATATTATGACAGAGTGCAAACGAATCTGATCTCGCAAAGTGTGGGAAAGTTTGACAAAACTTCAAACTAAGAATGTTGTCATGTGCAATACATGCAAGGGGAAACTTGCTTTTAACGGGAGAGCAATGTGCATGTTGGAGCACAAGAGGAGCCGGTGAGAGGAGAGTTCTCCAGCTGAAGATAACTAATTAATAAAATATCTTTATTAGAGAAGGCATTACTAATAATATTATAGTAATAATAATGATTAAAGTATAAATAATAATTACAGTAATGTGATTTATTTTGGATGGAATAAAGCTTGATCGAGCTTAGGAGTCCTTATTGTAACACTATTAGGTAGGCTATTAGTCTTATCACTTGCCTGTATTTTGTTCCATATTCATGATGACTTACAAAAGGAGACGGATCATTAATGTCAGTTACCGTTTCATACTGTTAATTAAAAGGTGAATGAGAATCTGTCAGCTCAATTGTCAAGTAAAAATGTATTGTAATTTTTATACTTGTAATAATTGTTTGCATATTAATATTTTTCCATTCTTTGTCCTGAAGAAAATGTCATGTTTTTCGGTTTCAGTTCTAAGAAAAGCAGCCCCTATTATTCATCACTTTTCATCAGAGGAATTGCAGCTGAATTTTTATTTATTTTTTCAGCTGGAAGAGAACAGAATATTTAAACAATGCTTTTTCAAAAAGCCAAAGTGATTTTATGTTTTTTATATATTATAGCTAGAATATGTATACCTCAATGTTTTAACAAATTGAATAATCTGCCAAAAGTTATTAATTAGTCGCCAACGGTGATGGCAATAATCGATGATTAGCTGATTAATCAGTCTAATAATCGTTAGATTAATCGATTATCAAAATAATCGTTTGTTGCAGCCCTAGCGGTTGTTCAAAGCTTCAAATGGATTTAGTGCATTTTCGTTTTGTCATCTCAATTTGGTAATTATTTAAGTGAAAATATTTAGTGTAGGCCTATTTATTTCATGCTTTTATTTAAATGATTTTATTCTGTTTTTCTCAGTCAGAAATGCTGCAGGTGCGTGAAAATGTGATAATTTGTGAATCCAGGTTCTGTTGTCGAGCTGTTCTGTATGTTTTGCTGTTTGTACCATAAAATAAACCTGTAAATAAAGTATTTTTATTACCCTTTTTTATATAAAAGTGTTCGATCCAGTTCGATCCAGTGCCGGACCGGACTGGATCGAACAGGTTCTCTGAAGAAACAAGCCAGCCAACAAACACACAAGCCCCGCCCCCCTTCTTCTGTTCCACCAGGTGTCCTTTATTGTAAAGCGATTGGTCCAATTCCCTGTCCATCATACTGAGTGATCTCGATCAGCAACCAATCGCAGCACCTAAAACTGAATGACAGTAGAACAAAAGAGAGACAAGCAAACCATAGTGAAGGGGAGAAACAACCAATAACGAAAGGGGGAGGGAAACCAATTAAGCACGTAACAGCAGGTCACAGACACTCTGTGTCTGTAAACTGCATTTTTATTTAATGCCAATTCAATATTATAATCGTGTCAGTTAACAGATAATAATCGACTGATGAGCATCAGTTGTCGGTCGGGAAAATTAACCGAAATGAGCATCCCTAGTAGTCAAGACCTGAATGGGAAGAAAAAAGATTCTTGCTTTTGTGGCTGCTATGGACACTAAAATTACACACATCAGCATTAAATGTTCTTAAAGGGTTAATTCAATGATTAAGCATTAAGCTTTGTATTTAAACTGGGTCATTAATGTAGTAGAAATGTGAAATTATTTTGAATTTGGTGCCTTCTAGACTGAGAAAAGACAGAAAATGTATTCTCCCAGAATTCACTTGCTTCGCTGCCCTACGAGGCCACTCCCAATGTCACTGCTACTGGATTACTAGATCAATTTCCCACCGCATTAATTTTCACAAAATCATGAAAGACTGAAAGTGTCTGTTCAATATAATGTGAGTGAGCCGAGCGAGAGTCACGGCACAAACGCAGCAGGAGTCAGATTACATTCAACACGAGAGCTGAGGTAAGCGCGGCCGGCGCATACATTCACAGCACACGTTCAGTCTGACGCGTTTTCAGTTCATGCCTCTGGAAGCTTAACTTTCATAGGAATTCATTGAAAAAGTTGAAACACTCCCTTTGCTCCGCACCGGTCCGTTTACATGAATGGCCACAGCTGCCCGAGCTGAGCGCTGCGAGTGTGATCCCACCCCCCATGGACCGGTTGACAGCTTGCGGAAATGGCTGTAGTCTGTAGTGGACTCAAGTTAAATTTACTTTATTGTTTGGTTTTTAAATGCATTTGTGCAAAGATGAAAATTATTTTTTTATCAATAGTAGTTTAATATGTCAGTCAGGGGTTGCAACAACACAAATCAATGACAACAAAGCATGCACTTAACAGGTATTGAATGCATGTCTTAATCGGCAGCAGAGCTTGTCAAATGTTTCTCTAATGCTTGCTACAGAAGATTTCTGCAAGATAATTACAATTCACTGTACGACATGGATCTAATACCATGGGCAGGACATATGCAGACTGTACGATAATGACACTTATCGAATCAAAGGCAACGACACAAAAATAAAACGTCATCTGCATGAGCTAGTGGTGAACACTTAGAGAAAGATAAATCGCACTTTGGCAATTGTGGGTTTTTGTTGAAAATGGACGCAGTCATTGCTAGGGAAAGAGGCCAACGTTGCATGCCAGCTTGAGGAAAGTAGTTTTTAGTTTAAGTGCCATATTGTATTGATCAATACACCATTTCATGTCACAGTTTTATTGGCTAGTCAGTAAATGTAGATCGTAACACACTGTGAGATGATCATGCTAAATTTCTGATATTGTCAAAACGGCTGTCTTCTCACTATATCACTATATTGACCATCATTTAGGAGCCAAAATTGGTCATCTTTCATCTGGAAAAGCCCACAATCGTACAATATTAATCGGGCATTAGCATGAAAAAGAAAAAACAACCTCTTCAAAAGGTCACTCTTTTTGTGAACACCTGCTAGACTGCCCTGTAATTATGACAACAAATGTGGACGGGGCAGCAAAAGCGACTGCAGTGTTTTTTTGACTTTGTAATCTTTAGTCAAGATGTCATAACTTGCTTTTGGTGTGAAATAACTTGTATATGATTAGAGATGGGTCTCGTTACGGTTTTAACTACTCTTTTTACTACTCTTACCGGTACTGCTTATCGATCCGGTACTTTAACAGTATTCTTCTCGGTTCTTTTTGTTACACTTTTTTATAATAAAAAGAAAATTAAGAACATAATTAACATTGCTTTATAATCTGAAAATGTAAAGTATATATAGCAAAATAAACAGCAATGTTTGAACAAAAAATTGTTTATGTGTTTTATATGCATACGATAAGAACAAGAACAAAGAAACAAAGTACAAACAAATGGTCAAATAAATACAATAAATATACAATAAAGCAAAGATACAAATGAAATACAGTGCTTTAATCTCAGAAAGGTCTAACATTACTGTTCAGGTATGGCCTACAAAAGACATCTAATAAAGTAATAGTGTATAGTTGTCACTGTGCACATTTATAGATTAATGCTTTTTAAAGCTGTGAGTATCTTTCCCTTCACCTTTTGTTATTTGATTCACATTTATTGTCAGGGTTTATTAGACGCTGCCACTTTAAGACCGAATGCAGGATTAATAATATACATACAATTTTCTCACAACTATTAACGGCCATTTAAGTCATAAACTGGGACACAGCAAGTTTTAATACTTTTACCTCATCATCTATTTATAATTCTTGGCAACCAAAATAAAATAAAATATAATTGCATATAGAAATGGCTGGCAATATAGAATTAGCAATATAACGTCTATGGAGCGATAATAAATAGTACGTGTATTTTCGTCGTTGCTCCAGTACCGACAGCAGAACCAATGCATCAGAGCTTATTGATACTGCGGTCTTTCATAATTTAGCACCGGGGCTCATTTAATACCGGGACTGGGTACGATCCCGATCTATGATGTATGCAAGGCTAGTGCTTTATGAAATATGTCAGTCACAACCTTTGTTTCATGCTGACTTTAATTGTCAAGTAAGGACACATAAAATAAGACACAGAAGGGATCAAAATGTATTGTAAAGAGCACATCAGTGTAAACATGTCCTCTAAGCTCACTTGATGGCACTCTGGCCATATCTGGCAGTACAGTTCATTAATACAAAAAGTTTAGTTCATCAAGCTTTTGATCTTTTGCCACTTTGCTGCTATTGGTGTCACCCTAACGTTTTCAGTATTGTTGGACGCTGGTGCAGAACCCATTGTTTAGGGACATTTGACAGTTCTGTTGTCTTTGGCGGGAAGTTCAGCTAAACACCTCTTTAAGCACTAATGATGCCCCTCATTCTCGCCTCCCTCTATTTCTGCTCGCTCCGACCCCCGCCCAGCACCTGGACCCCCATTCCCGAATCCCGCTCATGAAAACCCGGCCTTGCCATCTTTTTTCAAGCTGTAATTAAGGAGATGGCTAGCCAGGCTCTGCTGTAATAGGAGTGAAAGAAATGTCCAACCTCACCCTCTGGCAGGGCATGGCGAAGAAAAGGAGAGGGTGTCACTGCACCTACACAATGCAGTTGGATCAAGGAGGGTCCTCGATTTGACACGTAGAGACTGGACCATCCACTCCTCTTGCTCCTCCTCTATTCTCCTCAATTCAACGCCCTCTCCGCACACCTCCCCAACTGTAATTAGGTGGCTGTCCCTGCCGCGGGGCCCTTTTGACGTTCGGTGTGCGCAGAGCCCCAGCAGATGCACCTGCCCCCTGTCTTCCTCCGCTCAGGTGAGCGAGGGCAGTTAATCTCCTGCGACCCCTGGCAGACTCTCCCAAACACCTGTCTGCCAGGTGCCGCTTTATCACCTGGCCGCTCCCTGTTCTGGCCTGGTCGAGGATAAGGAGGGCGGGAAATAGCGAGGGACAAAGAGAGAGAAAGTTCAGCACTCTTCAGCTCCAGCTCAGCCCACACCTTTCTCCTGCTGCCTGGTCTTTTGTGGACAGCAGCTGCTTATGTGTGTGTGTGTGTGTGTGTGTGTGTCTTTGTGTGATCAAAATGTATTGGAGTGATAAGAATGGCTTGGAATTGGTCTTCTAACATTTCTAGTCATTTAAAAAAGACTTCAGTAAGTTTTAAGGAGTAGAACTTGTCAGTTAAGTTGTGATGACTTGGTTGACCACGATATTTAAGAGAGGCTGTACTCTTTCGTGAAAATAGTTATGGCTGAATAGTGTTGATAAGAGTTATTGGCTGTCTGAGTATACGCAACTGACCATGAATGCTTTCAAACTCAAGCTCAGCTGCTTCTTAATATGCCTACTTCCCTAATACTTGGGGTATACTGGTCGAAACACACTGTGTACCACCCTTAGTTCCTGGGGAAAGTTCCTGTGGTGGAAACACTGCTAAAATGTGTTTATGCGAGTTGATCTGTCCTCTTATTGGTCAGAGTGTCCTCTGCACCATCCATCAAGATGAATGGCAAGTTCGCTCGACGAGCTTATTGTGGCTTATTTATAACTGTCGACACACATGCAAACACTGTATGAATGTAGCCGTGGAAGAGCAATTACACAACATTTTAACACATTTGCCATTATGAATTATGATAACGCTTGGTTCGCTGGAAGAGGTCACTCCAGAGTTCGCTTGCAATCGGACCGAGACGACCTTGTTGTTTTGGTGTGAGTCAGAGTGTGATTGCTGTGTTCAGATATGCCTAAACGAAGCGAATTAAGCGAGAAAACGCACCAGGCTCCAAACAAAATGCTCCCCGAGCCAGGTATTAAAGCACCGCTAGAATCTTGCTGGAATCAGTCATTCAGGTGTTTTTTGGAAAATTTGGATGCAGGGTTAGTCCCTGACATGACAGACCATTGCTGTGCAACAAAGATCCGCTGGGAGAGCAGTGGTGTTGTAAACAGGTGTTCTGCATCATGTCACTATATTGTGGATTCCAACATGGCTGGAGAGCAGTGAACAATAAGAAGCCAGGACTGCCGATGTCAATTTTTAAGTAATATATGATATATCTTTGTATATCTCTTTGGAATACATCGTTTTTGATTGGTCATTTCTTTGGGTCATAATATCCTCTAAACTTTATGGCCTGGTTTCACAGGCAGGACTTAGTTTAAGTCAGGCCTTAGTTCAATTAGGACATTTAGATGTGCATCTTTAGACAAAACAATGGCATGACTATATTTGATATATGTCATTGTTGCTGATCAGATAAATGTAGATGTATCTGAAAGTTGCTTTCAGTTAAAACAGCTCAATAATGCATTTTAGTTTGGGACTAGGCTTGTGAAACGGGGGGTATAAGTACATTTTTGTCTCTCTTGTGTCCTTCTGTAGTCTCTTAGCCATGTAATAACTGGGATAATGTGCTGCCCATTGGTCATCATTGCAAAATAAACTCCCTTCAGGGTAATACAAGACCCCTCCGCCTGGCGTCGCCCTAATAAGCCTTTGTGTAAAATACAGCTTTCTTTCTTTCTTTCTTTCTTTCTTTCTTTCTTTCTTTCTTTCTTTCTTTCTTTCTTTCTTTCTTTCTTTCTTTCTTTCTTTCTTTCTTTCTTTCTTTCTTTCTTTCTTTCTTTCTTTCTCCACTCCATCTATGTCTCTCTCTCTCTTTCTTAAGAACTGCCCCTTCGCTTCGTTCCTCAGGTTGCCTGTGCTCTCTGAATGGGCACTCTTTAGGGGGAATAGCCGGGGTTCAAAGCGCTGCGCTCTGGCCGACTGAATGGAGTGAAAAGGATCTTTAACAAACATCCCCTGTGTGCCAGGCGCTCCAAACCCTCCAGTAATAAATTAACTTGTGGCCAAAGTGCAGCGAACATTCTGCAGCAGCGGAAGCAATCTGCTGCTATCTCACCCTACCTCTCCCAGATTAATGAAACAGAATGCTGGCCAATTTGCATACAGGTGAGAGGAAGAAAAAGCCAAAAGAAGCAGGTCTAGATAAAGGAAGCGAATGGGGTGATGAGCTTTGAATAGCAAAAGAGGGATACTTTCATGCACGGGGACGGGAGAGAGAGAGAGCGAGAGAGAGAAAGAGAAAATAAGAAAGAGAGAGTTTTTTTTCCCTCATCCTCAAAGGCCGGGGTCAGTGCTGGCATTTGAAGAGACTGCGCAGCAGCTGTCTACATAGCTCCATCATTAGCTGCAAAGGGGGCCATTAGTCCTTGTCAACACTGTTCTGGCTCACACAAGCACAGTGCTGTTATACTGGCCGCCACTAGAGGTCAGTACGCGCTGTGCCAGAAGCAACAAGTGTGCGCCAATCAGTCCGAGCTCCCTTTGTTCTAAATAAACGTAGAAGTTTTGGATGCATGTGGCGGCAGTTGATTAATTGAGCAAGAGCTACATGTCAAAAGACTAGGAAAACTCTTTTTGACTTCTCTCTGCTTTGTTTTGCAAGTGCGCACCCTGTTATGTAACAACCCACCGGTGCGGTTCCCATTTGACTCTTGCTTCCTGGCTAAACAAGCCATTTAGCCATTTCATGCTGCAAATGCAGTCCGCTTGAGAGATAAAGATGCACAGCTGTATAATCTCCCCCTATGTAGTAAGATAACAGTGACCTTTTGCCGTTGCATCTTCTCATCTTTCGCCCTATCAGAATGAGCGACTTATCTGTCTCCCTGCAGAGAAGCAGCGGGTCATGTCTGTAGGCCACGCTGAGAAAATTGATGTTCACACCTAGGCCAAGTGATAAAGCACAGTTCGTCTTCATCATTGGTGTGCGTGTGTGTGTGTCCTTCAGTGCATGTGTGTAGATATGAGAGGCAGATTTCTGTGTTCTTGCGGCAAATGTGAGAAGCGTCATTGATACAGCATCTTAAGTTTCCTGGTAATCGCCCTTGAAGGAAGTAATGTGGCTTTCCCACAGAGACAGGACAATAAGCCCAGTCTTGAGCGGTGAAACTCAGCTACCTTGCACGGCCCGTCCAGGCTCTCCTGGTGTATGGAATGCATGTGTCGGCTCAAATTCATCTACTTGCACTGTATCCAGAGGTGCATAAAGCTGCTACTTTGAGTACATTTGTTGAAATATGCTCTGGAAACCAGAGGCGGACAGAGTACACACTTCATTACTTCAGTAAAAGTACAGATACCCCTTGCTAAATTTTACTCAAGAACAAGTAAAATTACTACAGTCAGATGTCTACTTAAGTAAAAAAAAAAAGTTTTTAAAAGTACTTGAGTATCAAGGGTACATTTTACATTTTTACATCTTACATTTATCTATGAAAAATCTTAATGTTAATACCTCGGAGAATGTAAAATGAATTGAAAGTAAATTCAAGGCATTTTCATCTTTTTACCATGTTGCTTTATTTAACATTTCTCACTTGCCCACAAGGCAATAGCGCAATGGCAACGCTATGACAAACCTCTGCTAGAGTTTTAATGGATTTTTCTGCACCCACATTTGAACGTGACTGTGTTAAACACTCAAGAACATCATGGGTTGGCACATTGTTTCGTCCATGGTTTCATCTCTTATCTAAAGGCTACAACATGCTCCGCACGAACAGAGAAAAAGTTGTCACTCCCATGGCTGCGAGAACAAAATGACGTCGTTTTGTTCTCGCTGCGCTGGTTTGGGAGTTCTCGCAGCTTGTTCTCGACACATCACCTGAGCAGAACTTTTTTTCTTGCAGGTGTCCGAGAACTATTGTGTGATTGGTCAGACATTTAAAGTAGGCGGGGTTAATGCGGAGAAACGCAGATGATCGGCATCTGCTTTTCTCGTGAAGTATGGAATGTACTGCCAGAACGAACATTGTTCTTGTTCTTGCCACCTCGAGAAAATGAACAAATTTCTTTGTTCTTGCAGAGTATTGCCCGAAGCTTCAGTCTGATTATGGAGTTGACTTTGGCAGAAAGCTAAAGGTGATTGCTGATAGGCTGTCCAAATCAGTGGCACCTGTACAATCCAATCACGTTTGAGAGGGAAACAACAAATGGAGTATTTTTTTTATTTATTATTTTTTTGAAGTAGTAATGGGTACTTTCAGTTATGGATATAAATGTGTAAAGATTACAATATTTGCCTCTCAAATGTGAGTAAAGTCATGAGTACTCCCCAAAAATGATACTCAAGTAAAGTACAGATCTCTCAGAACTGTACTTAAGTACTGTACTCAAGTAAATGTACTCTGTTACTGTCTGGCTCTGCTGGAAACATATTGTGTACTTTTATAATTTCTCAAACTCAGCGTGTCAAATGCATTGCATTTTAGCATTTTCAATCACCCCCAACAGCTTCATTGTTGGCTAGAGGTGCTAAAGGACGTGTAGCTAAAATCGTGCTGTCTGAGCTGGTATTGGTTATTGCGGCTAATCCAACTGTGTCCTGTTAAGAGATTGTTCAGTGTAAAGCTAATATCCGAACCGTTTAAGGCTGTTAGTGGTTTAGTTGCGCTCTAGTAAACTCCACCAGGAGTGTCAGGTCAGTCTAAGCTCATTACAGTATTTTGAGGCACACTGTGGTGGCTAGTGCAGTGGCCCTGAAGGGTCAGAGGGGTTATCCTATTGGGGCAGAGGAAGACTTTGCTGCTGTGATGGCCATGAGGTTTTCTTTGTAGATAATTTGTACTTTGCTGATGTCATGTGGATCTATAAAACAAATTGTGATAAGCCTTCGCAGTTAGAATAATTACAAAATAAAAACTGCAGAAGTTAGTATGGAAAATATACTGTCAGAATATAAGATTTGAATCCAAATGCATTCTGGACAGTCAATCAATCAGTAAAATTCCCCTTGGAGTTAGCCGACTGAGAAACTTTGTACAGCTGGTATTTAAGATCACGAGTAGACAAGAGAGACATTCCCGTTTAGACCTGGTGTTTTAATCTGTCTCTTTTGTCCACTTTCAACCAATTCTGTTCTTATATTTTTTTAACGACAAAATAAGCTTATATGAACGCGACCAGAGATGATGGAAAAACATAGCTACGGAGAACCTCAGCTTTAGTTTCTGCTCTGAGAGCCTCAAGACCGGCTGAACGCAGTGAGTGTGTGCTAGAAATCAGGAATGGTGAGAGAACATTGTGCTGGTGCGTTTTTCATCTTCAAACCAAGCTCAGGTCTTCAGTTGTCAGAGTTTAAATCCCGTCTGGCTTGCGCACTTCCCATAATGTTCACACATTAGGTCAGTAGACGGAGAGAAGATGGTCTTATTTGGCTGTTCGAACACATTTGACCATATGAAAATAACTCTGGAAGTGGTTGAAAGTGGACAAGCTCAAAAAGTTGTCACCTGTATTTAGTGTCGTTCACTTGTGATCCGATCGACCAAATGCTTCTCAATACCAGGTATAAACAGGATCTGACAGTCAACCAAATCCAGATGTATACAGTATCTGGATAAAAGGTCAAAGTGCACAGGCCTTAGTTATATCCAATCTAAGGGATAAGGATAGGTGCATGTGTGTGTGTAAAATGTACTAATGATACTCATATTCAGACTTGAACAAGCAGTATTATGTGATTGTTCTCGCTCTTGTACAAGAAAGTAAGTGCACAAAGAAATCTTAATACACCCTTGTGTACCTTAAATATGATACGATATATTTAGGGTTCAAAAGTTTGCAGTCAGCACTTTTCAGATTGTTCCGGCTCGTTTGTACCAAGTCAGCTATCATTTATCAATTGTTTTGGCCATTCATGGCCTACCTTTATCATCCTGTCATTCACTGGTGTGGTGTCCCATTGATGAGACAAAGTAAGTCTAGCTGTCCGTCTTCTGAGAACTTTGACTCAGTTTAACCCCCCTGAGCAGAGGCCATAGCATCCATTTATTGGGAATGAGTTTTTTTATTTTTATTTTGGATAGCCCGTGAGGATATGCAGATGGAGTAAAGTCTTTGAGGAAAAGATTTGAGGAGAGACGATACTGCTATTGAAACAAATAAGCCAAGTAAATAGAAAGAAGAAAGACAAATAATCTCATAGGACCGGGAACCCCTTGGACTGGACAGGGCAAGAGGGAGGCCGCTCTATTTCCCGCTTGCCCGCTCCATTAGCATGCCCCCCCCCCCCCCCCCCCTTTACACGACACATGCATACCTCACACAGTTGCCATCGTTAGTGACCGCAGCCTGTCAGCCGCTGCTGCGTTGTACTGGGCCGTGCTGGGCTGCGATGGGCCAGGCAGGGCCCCCTTTGTGCCGGAGCGAGGAGGAGGGGGCGAGCGGGCCTGACGGCAGGGCCTTGCAGCTGTCGTGAGGGTCGAGCCATGGACGCCTGTGATCAGCCAGCCGTGAAATCTGCCCTGAACAGAACTGCATTCAGAGCCTGACCCTCTCACACACACTCCCAAACACACACACACTCGCTGCGACACTCCGCTCTCTTTGGTGCTAAATCTTCCCCAGGCTTGTGGAGCTCGTCTGGCGCCAGCTATTCGTTGCGCCCTGCCTGTCGATAACCCTTGCTTCCCCAAAACCCCCACTCACGCCTCCATGCTCTCCTCTCGCACAAACAGACCCTTTCCCCCACCCTTTTCTGTGCCAATCTCTACAGTAGATTTAAACAAATTGATCAGCAGGCATAAATAAATAATGATTTGCCATCAAAATACAGTAAGTACAAAGAGTGTCAGATTAAGGATTCAGGGATGTTCAGCATGGTTTATTTGGAACCAAAAACTTTCAAGTATTATTGGAAGTTTTTATGTCATGTGTTTTTGATGTTTAGGAGTGTAGCCTACTCTCTTAAAGTTGTTTTTTGTTTGTTTTGTTTTTTAAATCAATATTACTTTTGAAAAATAGAAGTTTAAAATGATCTAGGCTCATATAAAAAGAACTCCAGTCATATCAGTAGCCCAATAAAAGTTGTTTTGTTTTACATGAAGTGGGTTGCCTCATGGGGGCAGACATGTTGAGATCACATGACCAGCTGAAAACTACTTTATCTCGCCCTGTTATTGGACACTTTCACTCATGGAATGAATCATGGCTGACTGCAAATAAAGCATTTCTGATGGGGAACTGAGCTGAAACCATTTGCTTGTATGTGATGCTGCACTATTAGGTGTCAGTGTATACTGATCAAGCATAACATTATGACAGGTGAAGTGAAAAACACTGATTATCTCTTCATCACGGCTCCTGTTAGTGGGTGGGATATAATAGGCAGCAAGTGAACATTTTGTCCTCAGAGTTGATGTGTTAGAAGCAGAAAAAATGGGCAAGCGTAAGGATTTGAGCGAGTTTGACAAGAGCCAAATTATGACGGCTAGACGACTGGGTCAGAGCATCTCCAAAACTGCAGCTCTTGTGGGCTGTTCCCGGTCTGCAGTGGTCAGTATCTATCAAAAGTGGTCAGAGGAAGGAAAAGTGGTGAACTGGTCATGGGTGGCCAAGGCATATTGGAGGCTGACCCGTGTGGTCCGATCAAACAGACGAGCTAATGGAGCTCAGATTGCTTAAGAAGTTAACGCTGGTTCTGATAGAAAGGTGTCACGTTTTCACGTTTTAAAGGATCTGCTGCCAACTGTAACGGTCACCCACCATGGGCAACCAAAAAGGAATGGTTTGGCCAAATTAAACAGAGGCAGAGTGACTACAAGAAGTTTAAAGTATCAAATGAATATTTATTTAGACATCAAAATAGAAATAACCCAACCTTAAAATATCATTACCAGAAAATAAGAAATAAACTGGAAAAATAAGCATTCAAATAAATCCAAATTAGAATCCAAACAAAAAGTACAAAATATAATACTTTCCAAAATTAAGTTCCTCGAAGAACACAAAAGAAAGGAAAAACAAAGAAAACATAGAAAATACCTGTAGCCCTCAAGCCACACTCTCCACTGCAGCCCCTGCACAGACTAAACGCCATTCAAACAAATACAAACATTTATACTGGCGGCCAGCACCATTACCCCATGGGGAGGGACGAACTCACATACAACACTTTACACATTTTCCCATAAATATAGATTCCAGGAGAAACAGGTTGACAAAGCATGAAAAATCAATACATCTTCTCTTATGTTACCTCACATGTCATTTCACATACATTGAACAGGAAATACTAACAGAAACAACTCGGCCGCGTTGTCCCCGAAACCCCCACGCTCAATGATTAAATGGTACAGTCCCCACATAAGCGGAACCGAAGATTCCCGCCACTGTTTCCCTACCGGAACTCTAAAATCATGGGACACATATCGCACAATCACAGGTATTTCATTCGCGCCTTCCAATACTAGGCAATCATAATAAACTCATATCAATAAACAATCTCTGTGTGTGTGCGTGTGTGTGCACGTGAGAGAGAGAGTTCATTTCCACATTTTCAGTCCATATTAGCGATGCGGTCCTTCCGTGACCGTCACACTCCCCCACACCCATTTTCAAGCCGGGAGGCGAGAAAGAAAGTCTGCCGTAGCATTGCTCTTCCCTGGCACATGCTGGACTTTAAACCGATATGGTTGCATTGACAAGTACCATCGAGTAATTCGTGCATTTGAGTCTCTCATGCGATCCATCCATTGCAGTGGTCGGTGATCAGTTTCCAGGAGGAACTCTCGGCCTAGAAGGTAGTACCTGAACGTGTCCAGGGCCCATTTGACAGCCAAGCACTCCTTCTCAACTGTAGAATATTTCACCTCCCTGGGATACAGTTTCCGACTTATATAGGCCACCGGATGCCTATTGCCCAGTTCCCCTTGTAACAGCACTGCTCCTATGCCTGTATTAGAAGCGTCAGTCTGTAAAACAAAGAGTTTTTTAAAATTGGGACAAGACAACACAGGATCATTACATAGCGCCTCCTTGATGTCCTGAAAGGCATTCTGAGCCATTTCCGTCCACTGAATTTGGACAGGGCAGTTCTTCCAGGTCAAGTCGGTCAAAGCTGCTGCTCGACCAGAAAAATCAGGCACAAATCGTCTATACCACCCAGCCATACCTAGGAACGCTCTCACTTGGGTTTTTGTCTGAGGAAGGGGACAGTCTTGAATTGCCCGTATCTTTTTAATTTGGGGCCTAATTACCCCACCACCGATCACATACCCCAAGTATTCGGTCTCCTTCTTGGCTATGGCACATTTGCGGGGATTGATCGTAAGACCAGCTGATTGAATTCGCCTAAACACCTCTTCCAGATGCTCAAGATGTTCCTCCCACGATGAACTAAAAATTACGACGTCATCTAAATACGCGGCTGCGTATTCTTCCAGCCCAACCAGTACCTGGTCCATTAATCTTTGAAATGTCGCTGGCGCCCCATGCAGGCCAAAGGGCATAGTGCAGAAATGGAAGAGTCCCCAGGGGGTCTTAAAGGCTGTCAGCTCCTTCGCATTGTCACTCAATGGGACTTGCCAGTAGCCTTTACATAAATCAAGTGTGGTCAACCACCTAGCCCTTCCAAGCTGGTCGATCAAGTCGTCAATTCGTGGGGTAGGATAAGAGTCAAATTTAGACACCGAATTCAGATATCTGAAGTCCACACAAAAGCGTAGACTCCCATCTTTTTTAGGTACCAAGACCACTGGGCTACACCACTCACTTCTAGATGGCTCAATGATACCCATACTCAGCATTTGATTCACCTCCTCCTTCAAAGCTGGTAAGAGACGTTCCGGAATACGGTAGCTCTTACGTCGGGTCGCAGCTCCCTCATGCAAGGTGATGTTATGATGAATCAGAGTGGTGCGCCCCGGTTCCTCCTGGCACACCCCAATGCCGCAAATCCTTTGAAGCTGTGACTGTTGAGGGGGTGAGAGATGATTGAAGTCCATGGTGTTTGCTGAAGGCAATGGTAGGTATTGCTCCTCCACTTCATCTTCATCCACTACCTGCCGGATCATACACACCTCAGCCACTTGGGGCAATCTCTCATGCCATTTCTTAAGCAAATTGACATGCAATACCCGACTTGAGCGCCGCTTTCCTGAAGTGGCAACTTCATACGTAGTAGGTCCCAGCTTACGGAGTACTTCACAAGGTCCCTGCCATTTAGCAAGCAGCTTGCTACTATCACTGGGTAGCATCACCAACACCCTTTCTCCAGCCTCAAAACTTCTGACCTTAGCCTTTTGATCATAATACTGCCGCTGACGTTGCTGTGCTTGGACCAAGTTTGACTGGGCAAGCTGAGTCATGCTCTTCAATTTCTCCCGCATCTGGAGAACATAAGAAAGTACATGTTGCGTTACGGGGGCCTCCTGGCCACCCATCCAGCTCTCCTTCAGTAGGGACAAAGGGCCTCGCACCTCGCGGCCATATAGCAACTCAAAAGGTGAGAAGCCAGTAGACGACTGAGGAACCTCCCTGTAGGCAAATAATAAGTACGGAATCCACTGATCCCAGTCACCTCCAGTTTCACTCACATATTTTCTCAGCATTTGTTTTAATGTTTGATTAAATCTTTCCGTCAGACCATCAGTCTGCGGGTGATAAGGTGTGGTTCTTATACCCTTAATACCTAGCAGACTGTATGCTTGTCGAAGAAGCTTGGACATGAAGTTTGAGCCTTGATCTGTCAATATCGTTTTGGGAAAACCCACCCGCGAAAACAACTGCATAAGGTAAATGGCCACCGTCCTTGCCTTGACTGACCTGAGGGGGAAAACCTCCGGGTACCTTGTTGCGTAAACGGTGATTACCAGCATAAAGCGATTTCCTGCTTTACTTCGTTCTAATGGCCCTACCACATCCATCCCTAACTGTTCAAAGGGAACCCCAATTACAGGCAGGGGCTCTAACAGAGCTCTGGGAGGACCTCTACTGGCAATCTTCTGGCACTGAGGACAAGTTCTACAAAACTCTGCCACCTCTTTATTCATATTTGGCCAAAAAAAATGACGGCTAATTTGAGCCTCCCTAAATGGCCGGCCCAGGGGATGGAATGGCCCAATTCAAACACAATATCCTTCGCCTTCTGAGGGACCACAATGCGAGCATCTATTCCCTTCCCCTTATACAGCACGCCCTCTTTAATACACATCAGACTCCCTGAACTATCATCTTGTACTTCTTCTTGAACCTGCCTATAAAGGGGACCAATCACTGAATCCTCTTGCTGCATCAACCCAATCCCCTGCGGGATATCCATTGGGACTAGACCCTGTTCTAACCAAGGTTCCTCACACTGTGTCCCTGCAAAACTGAGCTTCTCTCGTCTCTTTTGCCTTTTCCACATTTTACCCCCCAAACACAATTTTTTACCCGGGGAACCCCCCGAGAAGCTATTGTTTAGGGCTAGTAGTTGGCGGATTTTGTTGTAAAAACTTGGCAACCCTGTCTGCACACGCGCTGGAATAAACGATATTTGCCGGTGTTGTAAAAAAATAAAAGAATTTATTGATACACAGAGTACCCAACATGATCATCATCTTTGAGAGAAATTGTGAAGGTGAATGCATTATGCAAACAAGCTCTTCGTTTAGGATTCGTTCAAATATAATTCAAGCTCCTTTGATGACGTGATGATTATGTTACTGTTGATCATCTGTCCGTCATCGTCTAAAGCCCGCCCTGATGATTTCATTGGTCCAAAGAGTTTCTGTTCGGGGATAATTACTCCTCCATGGAGCGATGCCAGACCGAACCGCCCGACCTAAAAATGTTGTGGGCGGGGATAAATTCGGCTGGCATCCAGGCTAGACCAACGCAGTATTAGGTCATAATATTATGCCTGTTTGGTGTATCCAAAATGATTACCATATCAGCCAGTGCAATATAAACAAAAAAAATTGTGCAAGTTGAAGCAGGCAATTTCCTAAACCTTCCTCCCATCTGTATTAGTGGTTCAAACAGGCCACAGTCATACTTGGTATATCAATGCGACCAAAGAGCCACATTTTCTCCACATATTAAGATGGGACAAGAGGAAGAATCAACATTCAAAATGTATAAAACTACACACTTTATCTTACATCCTGAT
Source organism: Pseudorasbora parva (assembly GCF_024679245.1). Classification (NCBI taxonomy): domain Eukaryota; kingdom Metazoa; phylum Chordata; class Actinopteri; order Cypriniformes; family Gobionidae; genus Pseudorasbora; species Pseudorasbora parva. The sequence continues at coordinate 5,378,615 of NC_090172.1, read as the reverse complement.
CATATATTTATCCTCAGGTGTGGGTATTCTATACTTTGGGGGATTTTTATACTTATAAAGGTGTCTGATCTGTGTCTACACCTCACTGTCTCAAATGAAAAGAACATTTTCAAATCACAGATTCAGATGTCATTTGCATAAAGCAACAGCAGATAGTGATGATTGATACATTCATCTCACAGTGGGGAATCCCAAAGCCTTTCATTAAAAACAAACTCTGCAAAAAAGAGAAGCATTCCTTTTGAAAGATAATGCGTTTTAAAGACAATTTTATAAAATTCAAAAAGAAAAGGTGTTTAAAGAAAGTGTTTTATGCTTGTTCAATGACCCATTTACAATTATTGCACATGCAACCGTCCTTATAACTCCAAGGATGGGTTGCACCAACAAGGATTAATCTCAAATCTATAGTTTAAATCAAAGTTTATCTAATGATTCTGTTGCACCAAACTTTAAACCTTGATTAAAAATAAGCAGGTTTACTTTTAAACCATCATTTTGATCTTGGATTTAATTTATATTTAAAATAGATTAACTTTAATCCTGTTGCTCCATAACTCTAAACTCAGATTTAAATCTCAATTAGGGATTAACTTTAAATGTACAGGTGAGGAGGTTTAAATAAAATAAAGTGCACCTACAATTAAAATATGAGGCTTATTGAAAAAAGATGGAAACCATGTGCGTTGTCAGGTCTTAGGCCCTGTCCACACAGAGACGCGTTCAGCTGTCGTATACATTTTGTACCGTATCAGCATTATTGTAAGTGTAGGTTTAAGGTTGGGGTAGGTGTAGGCATTAATAAATCATCTGTTACGTAGGAAATGTATTTATTATTTTATCATGAGATTTTGCCTCACCTCCTACCACATCTACCCATTCTAGCCACAACTCTTTTTCTCCATTTTTAGTGCATTTCTGTGGCAGAATTACAGCGCCACACACTGGCCTGGCATATATACTACATCGTTTTGATTCGGTTTCACTGATCTCTTGCGTACGCAGAACAAAGGTGAAAAAAAGATTGAATTGGGAAAGCTCTGGCCTCGTGTGGATGGAGCCTCGGAGAGGTGTTTATTACCAATAAAAATGAACAATAAACTGCATTGAGCGTCAGAGTGTGAGGGTCTTAGTGGCCTAGTTTACGCCTGCTATCTAGTACGTGATGCGGATCCATCACTCATCTAGGTGTCATAAAAAGAAAAGAAGAGAGAAATCAAGCATACGTGTTAGTTCAGGCAGGTCTATTGTGTTTTTTGACTCAAGTGGACCTAACTGAGGTGAGCGCCAGTGATTGCTACCATGCCTCACGTTCACGTCTTGGAGTTGTTGATCTGGCCACTTGATTTTAAACACAGATCAACAAAGCAGGGATTTTGAATTTTTATTATTTTATTTGAATTTTATTAACTTTCTCTGCCATGATGGATTCACCTGTGTTTAAAATGGCTGGGCGGCAATCAAACGGAGAGGCGTAGATAATAGGGTGAGAGTCACTCATGCCAGTTGATTCTTCTTATCTCTGTTGTTTTGTCATAATGTTATGCTGCCTTATTACTCCATTAAATGATACTAATAACTATATTTCCAGGCTTATGAAATCTGCACGCGCTGCCGCAATGTCGAAAGTTATGATCTCCCCATGCAATTAAACTGTAAAAAATAATAATAATAATAATCCCATTCAAATTTGCCAGAACTTTACCGTAAAAAATACAGTAGCAACATTTTAGGTTTTACAGATTTATGTAAAATTTACAGTAAATTACAATATTTCATTAACTGAAATAACATCAAATTACCATTCCTATTGAAATACTAATATCTGTTATGTAACTTTATCAATCACAGTGGAGATGAGTCACCTGATGAATCAAAGCTCAGGAGGACAATACTAATATATAGATGGTCCACAGTGTCATTCACAAAAGCACTAAACTTAAACTTAATTTAACGACATTACATGTAACATAAAACCCTGATGTACATAACTGATTAGAAAAAAACAAAAAAGAAAATTCATCCAATGTGAAGTGTCACGCAGGGAATTCTGGGAATGTCAATATATGGTTTTTCACTGTACATTACACAATGACCTGTTCTTTTTCACTTACATTTAATTGTATTTTACTGTAAAAATTGAATTAAATGTAAGGTTAGATGTATTATAGTTATTCACCGTATGGAAACTTTCGGTTAGCCAGTTTAACCGTAGCATTTTTACAGTCTTTTACCATTAAAAGTTCCACAGTTCATGACACCTTTAATACTGATGGTGAGGAATTACACTTTCAACATCTCATAATGTACCTCAAAATGAGTAGCATATCACTGAGAAACGTCCTGCTCAAGTCGTCCTTGCGATGGAGGTTCGGGTCGAACAAGTAGTTCTTCAAATGTTTCATCATCGGACTCACGCTCGGATTGATATGGTAAAATTGATGCCATCATAACTGTCTTTACAGTGTGTACAATCAGTAAAGACTGAAGTTCAGTTATGGTAATGGCCATTTATCTTCCGAAACGCGCTGTAAGCGGTAGACCAATCACAACAGACTGAGCCTTCTGTCCAATCAGAGCAGATTAGGCCCGTGGAAAGGAGGGATTTAGAGAGCCTGATTCATCCGACGAGGTGTTTGCGAATCATTGAACAATTTGGTGATGTGCAATGTATATTATGAGAAATTCAAAGTGTTTTTTTTACCTTTGATGCATGTAAACCTGTTGTAGGAGAATATAAAATAGCATAATAGGAGCACTTTAATGCCTGATGTGTACTAGTTAATTTGGACCTAAACCTGTACTGACTAGACTGGCATGAAAACAACGCCTTTAGAATGTGTGATATGAGAGGCTCTTGAACTGACAGTAAACTTCCTTGTCAACTGAGCTGTGCATTAGCGCGCTACTTGCCTTGTAATTTGGCCCAATTATTCTTCTGTTTAAAAACACGCACTGAGATTAACGCAAAAGAGTAGCATCTGGCTGCTGAATTGCCTGGCCATGAGAAAGTAGCATGGCGTGTATTGCCAGGAAAGCAGTTCAATGGGATAAATTTCAGCAAGTTAGCTCTTCATGGATTGGATTACAAGGAATTTATTCCTGAATGAACCCGAGGTTGGGTAAGTAAACTACGCAGTGTGTGCTACTTCTTATTCATCCGAGTGGTTAAGCGCAGCAGGGTACTTTCTTTTTAATTCCCCAGAGTTCAGAGAAGTTGAACTTCTGAAATGTTTCATTTTAAAAAGTGCTAACTTGCAATAAGGCAATGGAGGTTAAGTGGGAATAAATCCGGATGGCCATGTCCTGATGCCCATTTATCCGCGGGGGCCAAGGGCATATGGAGAGGCTGGGTCAGCCCACCCACGCTGCTGAGTCAGCCCACATCCTGGGTCCTGTGCCCTCATCTCTTGGCACTTGTGCATGGCTTGGAAAGGAACCAAGATGGCGGCTGCATGTAGGGCTGTCAAGTTCTGCCAGTCGAACTCATGTTCCACTTCCTCTTCTATTTGCCTTTTTTCCTGTCAGACCAAGTTTGTCTCACCCTGCCCCCCACGTCTACATTTATTGAGCTATAATATGAATTCATCACGAACTTGATCTTTGTCTTTTTATGTGGTCATTTGGCAAATAAAGGTTGTGGGTGTGTGATGAGTGAAGATCACATCCGAAATAGCTGCCATTTAAGAAAAAGGGGAAAGCCTCTTTGGATTACTCTTTGTTTATGCAGATTCTCAGCGCCGGTTAGAGTGAAGTGTATATTGTATTATGGGAAGATGTGGAGGAGGATATGGAGCTTCTGAAAAGGTTGGGTGTGTGTGAAGATCAGTGACTGATAATAGAACAAGCCACTGCAGGCAAACTCACCCTGCCTTGTGCTTCACTTGGAAAACCGACTGCACTTCTGGAATGCAATATTATTTCATTTGACTACTGGTAAATACCTCAGGGGCTCAAGTTATAATATTTATAATACATCTTGTTGTAGCCAAAAACAAGGCTAAACCTGACACTCTGGTTGTATATAAAATAAAAGCATTTAGGCTCAAAAGTATGTGAAAAGCATGTAACAGAAAGCAAGATTTTTTCCCCCAGCCAAACAGTTTTAACTGGCACCTAAACAGGACACTCCATGAGCGCTCGCTCTCGCTCTGTGCATGTCATTATTCAAAACACAAGAGTCACACATGACGGACTTTAGCCGAGAACTAGCCTAATATATGCTGCTTGACTATGCTCGTGTGTCATGTTCGCTTGTTAGTCCATTTGCGATCGTATTGTGTCTCACATCAGCGATGATAAATACCCGTTCATTTCCACACCGTATGGAGCATCTAAATCTAATCACTGTGTGCTTCAAGCATCAGCTCACACAATGTCTCCGACAAGTAAGATACTATACTCCTAATATATGTTTGCTTACTCTTTTCATGATCTATAACCCTTATCCAGTCATAATTGTAATATGTCGTTAGCTGGACTGTCGTGCTTGTGTTCTATGGAGTTGTTCACAAGAATGGTTTGTGTGTGTTTTTGTGATCGCTATGACTCTAATCTTGTCATAATTGCAATCTGTCTTTAGCTGGACTGTGTGCTTGAGTACTATCGAGTTGTTCATGAGAACGGTTTGTGTGTGTTTTTGTGATTGCTGTAACTCTAATCTTGTCATAATTGTAATATGTCGTTAGTTGGACTGTCGGCTCATGCTATCGAGTTGTTCATGAGAACAGTTTGTGATTTTGTGATCGCTATGACTCTAATCTTGTCATAATTGTAATATGTTCATTAGTTGGACTGTCTTGCTCGTGTACTATCGAGTTGTTCACAAGAACGGTTTGTGTTTTTGTGATAGAAGGGATGACTTTTTCATTGAATATTCGACCTGGATTAGATACACAGAGATTCTGCCATAGCCGTTGATGCTTTTGGGTTCACGTATGTGTGGGGCAGCGCTATCAAAATATGGGCGAGACCAGAGGTGGACAAAGTACACAACTCTATCACTTGAATAAAAGTAAAAGTACTACTGGTGAAATATTACTTTGCTACAAGTGAAAGTTGTAAAAATAGATTTTTACTCAAGTAAAAGTACAGAAGTATTTGTTTTCAAAAATACTTAAGTATAAAAGTAAATTTCATTTTTTATGCCAATGCATTATTTTATTATTGTTGTATAAATGCACACTGTCATCATGGTTTAAGCCAGTCAGTGATGCTCCATCTGACGTACTAGCATACGACTAACTTAAACTAATTTAAATACTTGTATATAAGTTACAAAGCTCTTTACAAAGCTGATGTCACTTTAAGGCCGAATGCACGGATCCAATACACTGATACACATCTGATATTCTCCCAACTTTCCTCTTCTCTTTCTCCCAGATGTTTATATTTTTAATATTTTATAAGACATGCACCAAGTGTATGCCAACTATGCTAATCTTGAATTTTTTTAAAACTGAAACATACTTTCAAAGTATGGCTATGGGTGCACACACTTGTGCCTAAGAACAGTCTTCTTCCATTTTGCTATGAACTGGTGGATCAGTGTTCAAAAAAAGTTGGGAAAATGTATATGACCCTATAGGAGTGATTCCTGACAGACTGTCTGCAACAACAACACCAATGAAACTTTTAAAGAAGGAAAAAATCATCCTCCGACTTTCAGAGCTGCTGCCGAAACGACTTTCGACCTAGATAGAAATGTAGTGGAGTAAAAAGTACGATATTTGTCTTTCAAATGTAGTGAAGTAAAAGTAAAAGTATCCAGAAAAAAATATACTCCAGTAAAGTACAGATACTCAAAAAGTGTACTTAAGTACAGTACTCAAGTAAATGTACTTAGTTACTGTCCACCTCTGGGCGAGACCCTTTTGGGGGTAGGGGCGTGTTTGTTTTGGTGATTTGAAATATAAACAACGGTTAGCAGATAGCACTTACCCCACCTTTAAGATACATTTTTCATTACCCGCTGTAGTGTGAATATGGTCAGCTATTTTTTTAAATATAGTTTTAGTCCTGTGTCAAATGTACTTTTTAGTTTTTATCATATTTATTTAACCATGTCAAGTTTTTGTTTAGTCAAGTTTTAGTCAAGTAAATAAATGTCTGGCCATTTGATAATCATGGTTATTTTGCTCAAAATTATAATTGCAATGTCTGAAATGTATTTGTAAATGACTGTAAATTAATTATTGCACTCTTTCACATAAACACAAACCAGATAATGTCAACATATGCATGGTTTATTTGAGCTCTTACCTGATTTATTATAGGCTATTTATCATATAAATGAACACACTCTCTACATTATTAAAACAGGCAAAACAAGAAATTCATCTAATAAATTAAAACATTAATTTTACTAATTCCAATAATTCCAGATTACATTAATGTTTTTTTTTATTAAAACAATCACACGGATGTTACATTAATGCATTCATCCAGCATCAACAATTGCAAATATAGTCAAGATTGATGTTTGGATTTATTACGGTTTATCCCTGAGAAGTTTTGCAGATCGTCGCAGTAAACAGTGGAAATAACTTAAACAGTGGAAGGAACACGGCGACTGAACGACACTTTGATTTAAGCAGAATATCTGAATGAAGATCACTGAACTCCGGCTTACTTGTTTTTTTTTTCTTCATTTTTTCACATCATCGGTGGAGCTTCGCCAGTGTAGAGAGAGCATGTGTGCATGGTTGCCAGTTTGCAAAGATTAAAGAGGTGGTTGATTAAAGTTAGTGTGTAATGTTACTGTTTGAGCATAAACAACATCTGCAAAGTTCAAAGCAAATGGAGATTTATTTATTTTATTATAGAAATTGCTTTTAAAGGACTACAACAAATTTATGCATGGGTTTGTGATATCACTAACCCTAAAATGTACATAAACCTCGCCCCCTGGAACACGAGAGGAAAAGCTTTTGTATTTGAGCACATTTGGGATTCTGCTCAGGCTGTCATCTTGACATCCGTCTTTTCACATTTATTGCAATACAGTACAAACACAAATGCAATAGCATGTCATAAAAGCAAGATGACAACATAAGTTATAACTGTAATTAAACTAAACTATACCCATTCTTTGTGGAGCATATATATATATATATATATATATATATATATATATATATATATATATATATATATATATATATATATATATATATATATATACACTCTGGCTCTGTGCATCTTACTACAGTTCCCACACAAGTGATTTTGTAGAACTAATCAATGACTTAAAGAGATTTAACTCCGCATTAGCTACATAAATTCATCAACTAACCATTCAGAAACGTCCTGTCTCATTCTACATATTGTCACTTCTTCTTGAGTCTCCCCATCATTGTCCGACTTCGGTTTGAACATAAAAGGCTGAATGGTTTCAGAATTTTTTTCTGCGTGAGGTAATCGGAGATGCTAACACAGCTTTTGAAGCTCCGCCCTCTTCCTGAAAGGGTCACCCTCAAAAGTGACCGTTTTATCATGCTATAAAAATATGTGGGGTATTTTGAGCTAAAATTCACATACACACTCTTAGGACATCAGAGACATTGTACATCTTGTAAAAAAAAAGGGCATTATAGAACCTGTTAAACTCCAGTAAAACGCCTGAAAAATATTTTGATTGGGGGATTTAAGCTTGTGACATCTGGCAACCATAAGCTCGTAGTAGAGGCTTATACAACAGCCTGCAATTTTTTTCTCCACGTATTTATGTTTTCATTGCAAATTTGTTATTTTTCAACTACATTTAAGTGTCTACGTTTTCATCTGTGATATTGCGTGTTAATATAATCACAGTTATCGTTTAGGGACCTTGGTTTCGTCTTGTTATCACCTCGTCTTAGTCGTTGAAGAATATTTTTCGTCATACTTTTCGTTAACAAAATAAACACTAGCCTGTACAATAATACAGTATATTCACATTCAAGACAGCAATGACCTTATCGTAATATTTGCATAATAAAAATGGATTGGTCTTGTCCTTTTTGCATATGTTTAAACATTTGTAGCTACTTTTACAGTGATTATGATGCACATTGAATGCAATTTACTAAATACTAAGCTTACCTAAAATTACTCCCCTATTATCTTTTTCCTACACAAAGTGTAAATCTAGTAGTGATGTGTTTTGTTCTCTCTTTTGCTCTCTCTAACATGAGTTTTTCGGTTTTATGAAGCATTTTAAAACAGTTTATATACCACAAATGTGCCACTCTGAATTTGTACTTCCTGCCCTGCAGTCACACAGGGGTCCTGTTTCCAAACCTATCACACCTTCACCTGCTTCTGTGCTACAGACTCCCTCGGTTGTAGCCACTAATGCTTCATAAACATTTATTTGAATGTGTGTTTTTAAAAACATTTAAGGTGGGGCCTCAGTAATACACTGTTTATTTACCCCACACACACACATCTGGCATTCTCAAAAGATGTGATGCATCAGTGTTTGCTACACAGCATAGCCCTCGGGCCTTTCAAAACAGCACCCAGGTTACAGCATGTGGAAACAGAGAATACACCCTGTGTTCCCTTTGTTGTAAAGTTTACAGTCTATTAAAAATGTTTTTGATTTAAACAGAATTTCATCAACTGACTGAAGTTCTGATGCAGTGTCCAGGGGCTTAGTTACACCTGAGATTGTAATGGATTAAGACCATATGTGTTCCGTCTTTTCCTTTTTTTACATTGCCAATACCATAATTACAATAACTGCTGTTAGGATTGGTTTATTGATGTCATTCTTGTGCATCGAATTCCTGTTCATTGTGCAAAACTCCAAACTGAGGATTTTCATTTTGCCCTCGACCCAGACGCCGGAGGCTCTTCAAACAGGATACAGAGGTAGATGGCAAAAGAGATTTGAAGTGATAGCCCATTTTAGTGGAGAAAAAGGCTCTGATTGTCTCCGCTCCCCATCGCACCCTCCCCGTGACAGCCTCGCATGCCACTGGAGAAAGAAAGGAAATAAAGCAGCTGAGAGAAAGACAGAGAAAGTGAGGGAGAGCGTTAGAGAGGACAGTGTCGCTGTGCAGCTGCTCCTCTGGATGTTTTTGGATTACATCAGTGCTGCGGAAAGAAAGGAGCGAAGGACGGATAGAAAAGGGATCAGAGGGAGAAGGGAGCGGGGCACACTCCACAAATCAGGGCTCTTATTTTGGGAGGGGGCCGGGGCTCGCTCTGGAGTTCTCTAGGACAGAGCTGTCATTGTTAGCAGGTTGAAGTGGGTAAAGCCAGGGCTCAATAGTGTGGCGGGACCCCCCCGAAACTGTACCCCCTACGACCACATCCTGACAACACAGTAACAGCGACCCAACCTGGCCCTGTCAGCTGCCCGCGCCTGTGGATGGCATGCAGCTGAGATCACATTGCTTCGGGTACCCACTCCTGTCCCCCCTTTGGAATTAATACTCCTACATCTTTGTTTGGCTGGCAATCGCTGGCATTGAAATGGGCAGAGGGAAGGAACAAGCACAGAAGATCAAGGAAAACTGGGGAAAAGTTGGCATTTTAAAGCCAAATTAATCAGCACCTTAACGTTTCAGAATGTTTTCTGCTATTATTGTCGTATTAAAGGGGTCCTGTTATGCTTTTTCAACTTTAGTTAGTGTGTAATGAGCATAAAAAGTCCACTCCAAAGGGAGATATTTTATTTAACACAATATACTTTCCAAGAACACAATGAACGACTCGTTTGGACTACAACACGATTTTTTCGGATCTTATGAAGTCATAATGTTACTCATTTAAATAATATCCACAACCTAAAAAATTCTGGGTAAAAAAAAAAAAAAAAACAAGTTGGACAAACAAAGAGGTTGGGTTAAATGTTTGCCCAATGTGCTGGGCAGTTTAATTTAACCCAATTATTGTTTAAAAATTACTATATGGCTATAAAATATAATAGGTTGGAAATTAAAAATCAGACTCATAATTACTAGAGGCAACAATAATTCCATCAAAATGTGAACATTTATTAATAAATTATTATTCATTAAACTTATTAATAATGTTCATTTATTTATTAATAAATGTGAATTTCCAACACACTTGGGGTTCATTTTAAGCAAGCAATACAGTAATTTTAAGTAATAGTTGAGTTAAATAAAACTACCCACAGGTAGGGCAAACATCTAACCCAACTACTGGGTTAAAGCAACCCAATTACGGTATTTTTCCATTTTCAACACAACTTGGGTTGTTTTTAAGCTGCATTAGAGAAGACAGTGTTGTCGCTATGTCAAAGAGATGCTGTTTTTTGAGAGATGTCCCGATTCCAAAATGTATTTGTTCGACCTCCCTAAGGCTGACAAGAGTAGTTAAAGGAGCACTCCACTTTTTTTGGTCCCTTAGAGTTAAACAGTTGAGTTTTACTGTTTTTGAATCCATTCAGCCGTCTCTGTATCTCTGTAACATTTTTAGCATAGCTTAGTATACATCATTGAATCGGATTAGACCATTAGCATCGCGCTCAAAAATGACCAGTGACTTTCACTATATTTTCCTATTTAAAACTTGACTCTTCGTTACATCGTGTACTAAGGCCAACGCAAAATGAAACGTTTTTTTACACTGATATAGCTACTATTTTCTGCGTAATATCACTGTGCTGCTGAAGCCATGGTACGGCAGCAAAGTTCCCTGATTATTACGCAGGAATAAGAGAATAGTTCCTATTTATAATCGGTCTAAAATCAAAACATTTCTTTCTTCGCTGGTCTTAGTACACGATTTAACTACAGAATAGTAAAGTTTTAAATTGGAAAAATATTATCTTTGATAAAATAAAGTCTTTGGTCATTTTTGAGTGTGATGCTAATGGTCTAATCTGATTCAATATTGTATGCTAAGCTATACTAAAAGTGCTACCGCCAGATACTGAGATCGGCTGAATGGATTCAAAAACGGTAAAACTCAACTGTTTAACTCTAGGAGACTTGGAAAATGAGCCTATTTTATAAAAAAGTGGAGTGTTACTTTAAAATTGATTGTAAACACAGTGTGTGTGAACTAAAGCATAAAAATGAGCAAACATTCTAAATCCCCCTACACCTACGTATCTACTATCAAAGCAATGTCACAGCCAGGTATTCTACTGTTAAAGGTGTGTTCTGTGTTGGAATGTCTGTTTTTTGTTTTGGTCTTTGTGATTCCGCCCCCTGCCAATTCACCCAATAGTACTGCGACACCCCAGGTTGCCAGTTGGTAGAAAACACATTGTATTGCAATGACAGAAGCCAGCAAAAAAAATTGGGTCCTCATTCGCAAATTCTACACGACTTAAAAAAAGCCTTTCCGTCCATCTAAGAATCTCTATCTCTTTAAAATGTGGAATAATCAACTGATCAACTTACAGTGTTGTATCCATTGTCAATTACACTCGCTCCTGTTGCGTGACCTCAAACTAACAACCCACGTGAGCATCGAGTCTGAGGAGGAGGAAACAACAATCTCCAATATTTAGAATTTGGACTAGAGTACCTATTTCGTTGTCTAGCTATCACCAGACCAAGCTCAAATTTAAGACTGAACATTGGTCTGGGGAGTCGGCTCTGTATTTTCTACTGCACAAGAGGCGTGAACAACGAGCATTATTCAAATGACTCTGTATGGAACTGGATAGTCCTTCAACCAATCAGACCACAAGAGGAGTGATTAACGGGCAATGAGTGATCAATAGTGCGCCAGATGGATAAGCCAGTCTGTGATTGGTTCCCTGCAAAAGTGTAACAGAAGCAGTAGAAATAAATGTACAGGTTTCCAGACTGAGGTGCCGGGCAAAATCCAATCACCGGCAGATCAGGCTGGGTTTACCCAGTCCCTAATTCGACCACTAGCTGTCAGTCCTCACACCTTTAAAAACATTTATCTGTGTTGAACATTTAATGGAAAACAGCTTGTTTCTGTAGCTTTTGTACGCGTTCGCTTTTGTAGGGCTGTTCACCACTCCTTTCTGCATAATCCTCTTGTTAGTTAACATTGTCAGGGTTCGAATCGGGCTCGAATTGGTTTGAATTGATGATATCCTTAATATTTTTTACACTAGAGAAGAACTTGCTGTTATGGAGAGATGGCACATTTTCCAAACAAGCGCTAAGCGGTGCCAATCACAAACACTGGGCCAGCTAACCTGCCACAGCACATTTCGGAAGGAGGGGCTTCATCAAAATCACTGTGTTCGAGCCAGACTGTGGAGAGAAGTGCTGTTTTCTTTTTGAAAGAAATTATGAAGATTACTGTATAGAAGCTTTTTATAATCTAATTTATTTATTCTTAAACTAGCTGGAGATTTAAGTATTATTCCATTTACTACACACCATAAGCGTAAATTATCTTCTATCGGTCTGTGTAGTGTTAATCGATTCATAATATCCCAAGGACCATACAGTATATTGTGCATTTTCATCCCATAGTCACCCTGTGTCTTGATCATGTAATTTAAATGATTTCTTATGTTGAAAAATACATCACAACTGAGCAATTTCTCTTAAAGAAACCACATGGTGCACAATACAGATATACAACACTAATATGGCATTATAGAGACCATTAGTGTCATTATGAAAACTACCAGTGTAATCTATACTGAACGAGCAGTTACCATTTCACCATCAAGATGAAGGGAAAGCTGTGGAGGAAATGGATTGAGGGCACTTTGATAAGGACACTGACTGCAAATATGTAGTTTGTAAGGTGTTGTTTGCAGTGGACTGATACAGTTGTCTTTGTATGGTTATAGCTAGCAGTGTACATGGATTGTGGGCTTAGCCATGGGAGAGTATTCCGTGGAATGTGCTCCTTTGCATTGGCTCTGACCTCTCTCACTGATTGATTGCTGTGCTGTCCATGCTCCAGTGGACATTGAAAGGTGAGAGACCTTAAGCACCACACAATTCTACTTCCACTCTAGAAGGACCAAACGTCAGCTTCCTTTTCCTTTTCATGAATTTATAGGTTAAAGCATTAAAACGCTCTCATTTGGTGTTGATAGAAATTGGCAATTGTTCAGATCCCGTGGAGCAAGAGTGGGATTTGATTGACTAAAGAGAATAGTGCTATAATTCACACAAAAAGAATCGATATTTACGAGGGGATGTCAAGACAAGAATGCTCTCTTTTTTTTTCTTGGGATGTTTTTCTTCAAATGGCTTTTGAGAGCATTTATACCTCAATTCAGTTAAGAATAGGGGCATTGTAAGACTTTTTCTTCGCCCTGCTTCTTTTTTTGTTGCCGTGTGACTTATATGATGAAACTACCCGAGTTGTTCAACAAAGCTCCAAGTGATCAGCACAAGTGCACCCTGCATTGTGACACTGGTGGATGTGACCCCTTCCCCTCCTTCAGATTCTTAGTGATAGCTTTTAGTGTCTTTTTATTGTTTTATTGGCTTCCAAAGTCAAGGGCTCGTCCTTTGAAATGCCCCACCTCTGTCTCTTCGTGTCCAGACCTAACCATAACATAATGTCAATAGAGGACCTATTTGGAAGTCATCATAAAGAAATGGACATATAGATGTCTTTAAACCTGCAGAATGATGACCAGGTAGAACTGGTAGACCATATTGGACTAACAACAAACCACCTACTGCCTCTTTCGATTAGATATTTACAAGAGCACCATAGTGTCGGCCTAGATCCAGACCAAATCTGGTGCGTACCAGATGTGGGCCAAATCTGGGCCGACTCTATGTTGCTGTCTGGGACAACTAAATTCTTGTTGTTGTGATGGCTGTTATGAGGTATATCTATAATAAAACTACATCCAAATACACAGACATATGCAATATCAAACTCTGGGGAGGGTCTTGAGGAGTTCCAATGTCTTAGTTGTGACCTTTGCTCCATTCTTGCACTTTCTACCCTTCTCTGAGTATTTACCTTGTTAGAAGTACATGGATATGGTCAAAGAGGCTGTCATAACTAGTAAAAACTGGGTTCACTTCACTTAAGAATTAGTTGTTGAGAGTTAAGAAGCGGGAATACTATAAGACCCTGCTTGGAAAACAATTGGACATCAGTAAGACTCTAAGGGTCACTAGATTATGATCTAACTTGTCCTATAGATTGACCCTTCAGCATTCATTATAAATAAATAATGGCTTTGTTTGAGAATAGTATGGAGTAAAAGGCAAGGTTTAGAATGCTTTTGATCCTTTTCCTGTCCTCCAGGTAGGATTACTAGGCCTTTTAATTCAATATACATACAAATTACCCCAGATAAACAGTACAGGCCAGAGGTACTTCTAGATGTATAGTGGGGACAAACACCAACACCAAGATTAAGGATAAGAAGATTTGGCCAGAGTAAATTGTGTTAATTGCAGCTTTATTACAGTCTTAACAATTCACACGGACCCCCATTGATTCAGAAATTAAAAATTAGTTTTAAACATTTAATTGCAAATTCAATATTAGCCTCTATATTTTATACCTTCGCCACTTTCTCAGATTTCGTAGTCAATCAATTAAAGGACAGAAAGATGAAGACACGTACTTGACCGTGAGGAAACCAATTATCTGCGGTAATCCTTTTACCTTCTGTCTTCCAGTCACCCTCACTTCCTCAAATGCTTTCTTGATGTCTTTGTCACCTCTCTGAGTTGTAAACAAACCTAAAAGGGATTCCAGAAATACCAATGCCAAACTGTGTCCAAATGGCCACTCCTCAGCGCTTTGATAATACTGGGTGTGTAAGCGTCTCCTGCCATGTTTATATGAGTGGTCAGTGATGGTGAATGTCCAGACTGCAGTTAAGCTACAGGTCAACTTGGATGCCAAGGCCTTAAAAATTGTCAGTAAAACTAATGGCCCCTAATGGGACCACCATGGATAGTAGTTGCCTGTAGCAAATTCGGCTGGCACACCAGCCCTCCACAGCTCTAGCTTTCACACACACACCGGGAACACATGACCAGTCCAGACAATGCTAATGTGAAAGGAATGAGTTTATGAATGGAGTCAAGGCCTCTTTTATTGGACGTAAAGCTGTATACTTCTCAAAGGGGTCTGTTACTAGTTTAACAGCATCTCTGACCTACTCCAGAAACCACGAGCAGATGTAGGCCTATCCCTAAAAGCAGTTTGGGAGTAAACAATATGTCGCCTACTTTTTTAGAGATATTTCACTGTTTGTTTAGTTTATCCTTTTGGTTTGCTTATCTGCCTGAAAGGGGTCAGGTCCCACCTTGCTTTTCTGCAGGTGATCTTTATCAAAATGACCTAGACTGTGTAGACTCTTGGTAATTTCAACCCCTAGAGCAGCTGTTCTGGCCAGACACACTCTAACAAAACAACTCAAACCGCAGAGAGCCACTGCAATTCTGAGTCATCTTGTAAGTCCCCAGTTCAGATGACCTAATGGTCAGTGGGTATTGGTCTCCAAAGAGTCTGGAAGCTAAAGAGTGAGTTATCTACTAGATACCAATGTTTGCAAGTGATTGTGTGAGATGGGACAGATTGGGAATGGGCGTGATGGGATTGTTGTTGAGGAGGTTCTGCAGTATTCAGTCCAGTGTGACATCCCCAGACCAAACCAAGACTTGTTGAGATTGGTAAAAGATAACAAAGTTTAGTGCAATTCTGCATTCTCTAAAATCTCTTAGTGACCTAGATATGTTGAGCGGTCTATTTAAACTTTACATTACCAGAAATGACTACAGTCATTGCAAATACTTTTTGTTTACTTGTTTTGTCAGTGTCAGAATATCTATTGGTCTTGAGTCAGAGCAAATAATCTGATGACAGTCATTTATTGGTCAACTGGGCAAGTTTGCTCAAGACAACTTGTTCAAGTTTGTTAGTTTGTTCAAGAGAATTTGCTTTGTGAATATGTTACTCTGGTGCTAAGGCTGAAATCATGTTACCACGTTATAGTTCTGGTCTCTCTCTTTCTCTTCTCTGTGTGTGTGGCCTGGTAAACCCTACATTATAGGGACAAAATGTCCCCACAAAGATGTCAATATTCAAAATTATTGTCCATTTATTTGGTCCCCATTAGAAAAACAGCATAAAATAATCATGCTAAGTGATTGAACATGTAAAAATTCAGATGCAGTTTTGTGTGATGGGTTGGTTTAGGGGTAGGGTTCATGTAACGGGATAGAATATATAGTTTGTTCAGTATAAAAATTGTATGTCTATCAAAAGACCCCATAAATAATGAAAACACGAGGTGTTTGTGTTTGTGTGTGTGTGTGTGTGTGTGTGTGTGTGTGTGTGTGTGTGTGTGTGTGTGTGTGTGTGTGTGTGTGTGTGTGTGTGTGTGTGTGTGTGTGTGCGACCTGGTAATCCCTACGTTATGGGGACAAAATGTCCCCACAAAGATGGCAATATCCGAAATCCTTGTCCTTGTGGGGACATTTTTAGGTCCCCATGAGGAAAACAGCTTATAAATCACACAGAAGGAGTTTTTTTGAGAAAGTAAAAATGCAGAATGTTTCCTGTGATGGGTAGGTTTAGGGGCAGGGGCAGTGTAAGGGGATAGGATGTACAGTTTGTACAGTATGAAATCCATTACGCCTATGGAAAGTCCCCATAAAACATGGAAACACGACATCGACATGTGCGTGTGTGTGTGTGTGTGTGTGTGTGTGTGTGTGTGTGTGTGTGTGTGTGTGTGTGTGTGTGTGTGTGTGTGTGTGTGTGTGTGTGTGTGTGTGTGGTCAGTAAGTTTTTGGAAATCTACTAAATTATTTGGAATCGATTCCAACATAATAAATTGAGCAAAAAGTACTAATTGGTAGCTAAAAGCATTATCTGATTAGCCAAAATATTTGAAGAGCCTATAAAATTAACTAACACGTGTATTTTTCTTTTATGTATTTCCTGTTGAAATTTAGGTTTGGTCATATTTTTCTTCTAAATATCAAACAGTCTTTAGTTACATCACAGCTGTAAACCATGTTTTCTCTCTATGTTGTTTGTTAATTAGTTTTTCCTTCTGGCACACAGCTTGAGAGCTCAGCTCTTGAATTACAGAGTTGCCTCATCAGCCTTCGAAACATGAGAGGAATGGCCCTTGTTTTACAACATTTCATCTTTTTGTGAATGGGAATTCCAGCCAGAAGGTGAAAAAAGGAATCTTCCGGCCCATTTAAGCTGCGTCTGGGAGACCTCTGTGTTAGCAGCGCAAGCCGAGAGAAATGTTTATTAAACTTTGACCACTTCCTGCTGCAGTTTTAGGCTGCAGGGTAGTGCTTTTGTTAAGGCCTGAATTAGGTTCTAAAAATTGAAATGTAACAAAGCATTTTAGTACTTTTACAGGTATCATCCTTTTGTCACATTTTCTAGCTAACCAGAAGAACTCTCTCTATTCTTTTTCGTTTTCAAGGGAACACCCTGCCCCCCGTTTGCCACACCACCCTGACAGTCTTCATACATCGGTGCTAAATGCACATTTTTACCATTCCCTTCCCCTTCACCGACTTCTCTGTCTCCGAGCGAGAGGCCTTAATGCCGTAGAACCGACTCTAACCCAAAGAGATCCATTTATTTTCATGTGGGCCACTCCCCCACCCGAGCCTTGGCTAGGCCTGAACCCCGTGGGTTCCAGCAGTTGAGCTCTCAGTGTGACGCTATTTAAAGCCACATCTGCCAGCGGCCTCCATTTGCATCTCTGAACATATACACCACAAGGGCTACTCCCTCGCAGCTTAGCATAGCAGAACACCCATCTGTTAAGAAAATATAGACCCTCTACAGCTTTCATTCTTTGACTGTAACCTGCCCTTTATTGACAAAAGCAAGCTTTTGTTCTGCTTGCTACGTTTGGAAAAGCATTAGTTTTTATAGCATTAGCAGCATTGATATTGTAATGTCATGCAATGTGTTTGACAGTCACAAAGAGGTTAACTTAGTACTAGCTTAATATCTAACTAGGATAACTGTAGCTCATTTGTAACGTGTAAAGTTGCCATTCTTTCCAAAGGAGCTACTAGAGAACAAGTTCTAGGAAATGTAACCTCGGTTTACTTTGTGCTCGTATTATTTGAATGTCTGATCCTACTTAATACGCTCACCAAGGTTCGGTTTACAACATTCATTTTCTTAGAAGTTCTTCTCTTTATTCTTTTATTTGCATGTACACATGTCTTTTGAACAGGCTATAACTTATCCTTTCACTTACTTTGCCTCTTTGCTTCTTCAGCCGGTGAAAGGAAAGCACTTCTTTTAAAAGCGTACAATGTCTAACCACCCACATTACACAGCCCGTGGTAAACTTCTGGGCCTCTTTGAATTCGTTGTGCTGACCTTTGGGATGTAAGAGGCACCAAATCAGTTTATTTATCTGAACTCTGTATCATGCCTAACTTTCAGCTATTCACCGAACACACTGGGCCCAGTTTACTATCGGGGCTAAGGGTAGATCGCTTACTTTCACGTCTGTGTGTGCCTGTTTTTGGTTTTCCAAGCCTATAGTTCTCCTACACCTACATTTAAGATGCTTGCATTTTGTGAATAAGTAATTACAGTGCATTGTGCGCGCTAACTATAGCATGGAGGTTGCCTGTCCACTTGCATTAGAGTAATTTGATTGTGAGAGAAATACAAGATGGCCTTCTTTTTCGCCCATCTTATCAAGCCTGTCGTAAGATCTTGTGTTTTTCACGAGGTGGTGGCGGGGGTCCCGAGGTTGTTTCTGCTTTTGTTGTTACAAGATTGGCCTCTGAATTGAAGCTCTATCAAAAAGAGCATGGCGGATTTACGCGTTCAGCAACTCCCTCTCGTGAAAGCATGCTTGTCTGGTTTGCTGTTGCCTTCATTCAGTCTCTGATGAGACCTCAGTTTCTTTAAATGTGCCTTAGAGTGAAGAAAGCTTTGTGTGCGGACGCTGCGAATGGTGTGGGATAAAGCTCAGAAGTGATGTCCCTCTTAATTTGTGTGTCCTCTGGAAATTGAATCCCGGTCAGTTTCTTTATTTACCAATGGGTGGCGCTCACTCACAAAAGAACTGCTGACTGTAATTGTGGAAATTCTGCATGCACCTACTTTGTTTATATGTGTTCATAGTTTGTGCTAAACTCAGTTACTTTTTGATAGGTGTTGTAGAACTGTAGAACTTTTTTTACATACAAACAATTGGTGTTTTCAGATATGTTCAACATTTTGGAAATGTTAAAACATGTTCTTTTATCATATACTATACTCCCAAACATCAACAAGGTATCCACTGAGTTTAACGTGGGAAATTTATAATAGAGTCTCTTTTCCCCCCAAACAGCATGGAGGGCTGATCAAAGTTATTGCATTGTAATTGGTCTCTATTTACACTCCAAAACAAATAGGCATTCTGCTGAGGCGGCTCCACACAGACTGCACCCTCTAACCTGTGATCTCGGCGTGGGCGGCAGAATGCAGTGCAACACATGTACCTGAGTTTGCTGTGGAGCATGCTGACCTGTGTTCGTCCTTATCAGCTGACGCACTCTGCCACTTTGTTACCAAACAGCCGACTTTGCTGATTGAAATAGCCGACAGACTGCAATCCATTTTAGCACTTTATGGTTGCACCGTTTTTCCTTCACCCACACACTGTTTTCCAGGTCATGTGCATTTATTTCAAGCACTGCAAGACAGGACAGAGTGTTTAAGACATTATGTGATATCGGATTATAGAATATTGTGTATTGAATTATTTCCACACCATTTTCTCATACCAAACTGGTATCGCTACATAAAGGAGCATGATAACCGCCACAGTGAGCAATTCTCAATAAGATTAAGGAGGAATGCTCAAAAACCCTCGCGGGGGATGAAAAAGCATTCAGGCAATGCAAGGTATGGTTACAGCCTAATAAAAAAACTCTAAAGGGGTGTGGTTTTAATTTTACATAAGCTTAAAAGAAAAGTTATGGTGATCTTGTTGCATTCTCCAAAGATGTTGAGCTTGATTTATGCGGTCGATCTTGTGTAGTACATCCAGAGGATTTCGTCTGTTTTTACACTGGCCGATTTAAGTGATCCTCCGGCTATGTGTGGACATTCATGGCATGCTTTAACACAGAAAGTTATTTTACTGGAAGGTATAAACAAGTTTGCACAGATCGTTCATGTTCATTTACATGAAGATTAAGATCCTTCATCGATTAACAAGTACTCAAGCGGACTGAAGTCGTCAGTCTTTGAAACTAAAGCATTAGAGCCTAAGACAGATGTGCAACAAGTGTCTGACATACTTCCTTTGGGAAGCCTCATGCCAAATCCTGCGCCATATGTCACTTGGTCCATGCTGCCCTTTTTGGCAGCAGCCTGAGAAAATGACACCTGCACCTGCATGTGATGGTTCTGGGCCTGGGCACAATGAGCAGGGCCATGGACAGATTGGCCACTTGTAACAGCTCTCATAATGCATCCTTTATTGCTAGTTATATGGGGAGGACGTGTGCATGTGTTCTGCGCTCCCCGCTGTGTCCATGGCCCAGGGGGACCTGTTTTCCTGGAGTGTAGACAGTAGAGCTGATATGAAGCCACACACTGTACGTTCTACGGCAATGACCCTGGGGTGTAACATGCTAAACTCAGTCCCCTGGGGTTTCCTGGAATTGCGGACCTGGGTGGTTGGGTTAACAAGGGGGCCTTGTGTCCGGCGCATGGCTGGCTAGTGTGTGTGTGTGTGGGGGGGATCCTCATGCTCGCTGATGGGTCATCGGGGAACTAATCTGACAGGTGCTTCTTTTGTTTCAAGGGAATTGATTTGCAGACAATGGCCCTGACCCTGATGCTGTGCTCACTGGTGTCTCTTTTGTGGAGGCCTCTGGCAGACTGGACACAGAAGGTTTTAGAACTGATATAATCTCATGTAGGTGACACCAGAATCAAGTGGAGTATGAATGAAAAGGAACAGATAGTATCAATGTGTTTTATGTGCAAATACGGTAGCCTCAAAAAGTATTAAAGGGATAATGTTCTCAAAACTGGAGCCTTATTTTCTCACCCCTGGACCACAAAATCTGTCACAAGGGTCATTTTCATATTCAGATTTCATATTGAGATCTGAATAAATAAGTTTTCCATTGATGGAGGGATTGTTAGGATAGGACAATATTTTGGACAAGATACAACCATTTGAAAATCTGGAATCGAAGCATGTAAAAAAATCTAAATATTGAGAAAATCGCTTTTAAATTAGTACAAATGAAGTAGTCAATACGTATTGCTACTAAAATTATATGATTTTTTTTTAAAAATATATTTATGGTAGGAAATTTACAAAATGTCTGCATGGAACATGATCTTTAATTAATATCCTAATAATTTTTGGCATAAAAGAAAATCGATCATTTTGATCGATAATTATGGCTGTTGCCATAAATATACCCGTGAGACTTATGACTGGTTTTGTGCTCCAGGGTCACATATTGTTCCAACCCTGAAGAAGATTTTTTTATTTGTCTATACAATGGAAGTCAGTGGTCACTAAAATATTATTATATTATTATTAATGTCAACCAGGTCAACCAGGTTAATCTGTAAGTAAATGAGGACAAATTTTCATTTTTGGAAGAAATTTTAGTCACACACTCTCAAAAAAATTGTGTACAGATTGTACCTTAAGGGGTACAAGAGCTTGTTGCTGGGACTGTACCCTTAAAAGCTATCTCTGTAGCTTTGTTAACCTTAAAAGTGCATATTAGTATATTAGAGTATAGCAATACGTACCTTAAGGTACTACTGTGAACCTTTAAGGGTTGAAAAAGGTACAAAAGATACACTTTTAATGGTACTGCCTAAGTGAAGCTTTTGTTTCCCTGGTTAAATGTAACATTTGTATCTATTTTTTCTGACAGTGCATTTAAAAAAAATAATGAATATTTTGGCATTGAATAACAAAATACCAAAACAAGTAAAGAAACAGATAAATTTTCAAAGGATCTTAAAATGTTTATTTTAAAGTTTGCATATATAAGAATTGATGTTCAAAATTAACAAATAGCATTTAGACTATTTCTAGTTCAAATATCAAATTAAACGATTTCATAATGTGATGAGCTACACCCTAGCCTGACGTGGTCATACTCAATTCTTGTCAGAATATGAGTCTGATGCTCCATTGGGCTGTGATTATGGAGCGTGTTTCAACCCAACCAGGAAAGACCTCAATTGGACAGACCTACAACCAATCAGAGCAACGGAGCGACGCATTGTCACAGAGCTCAACTTCACTGTGTTGCCAAGTCCACGTTTTTTTCCACGTGTTGTTTCCTATGTCCGCGGGTTGACTCGACTATTATGTGATATATAGACCCATGAGTGTGAATTTTAGCAGCAACCTTGCCAAAATAACACACATTTTACCCACCAAACACCATTTTTTTCCCTGGAGAACCCCCCGAGAAGCTATTGTTAAGGGCTAGTAGTTGGCGGGTTTTGTTGTAAAAACTTGGCAACCCTAGTCTGCACACACGCTGAAATCAGGCTGGAATACACAATCTTTGCCGGTGTTGTGAGAAAAATAATAATAATTTAATGATACACAGAGTACATACCGAACATGATCATCATTTTTGAGAGAAATTGTAAAGGTGAATGCAGATACAAACAAGCTCTCCGTTTAATATAAAACAAATATAATCCAGGCCCCTTTGATGATGTGATGATTACGTTACTGTTGATCATCTGTCCGTCATCGTCTAAAGCCCGCCCTGATGATTTCATTGGTCTGAACAGTTTCTGTTCGGGAATAATTACTCCTCTATGGATCGAGGCCAGACCGAACCGCCCGACCTAAAAATGTTGTGGGCGGGGCTAAGTTCGGCTGGCATCCAGTCCAGCTACACCCTATCTCTGTCAGGACACCTGTATGAACTTGAGAGGAACTATCTTTATACAGTATAGCCACTAAGAAAAAAGAAAAGAAAAAAACTTGACACCAATTGGTTAAAATTTCTGTAGCTGCAAAATACCTCAGAATACAGAATTTAGTTCAACAAATATCATCATTTGTTCGTAGTAGACTTATATAGTATGCATGTACGTTTTCTATGCATACAAGGTATTACTTATGGTTGCACTTTATTTTACAGTCATGATCTGCATGTACTATGCACTTATTATAGCAATTACAATAACTGGGTATTAACCTGAAACTATTCCTAAACCTATTCTTAACATGTCGTTACCTTATATGTGACCCTGGAGCACAAAACCAGTCATAAATCTCATAAATCTCATGGGTATATTTGTGGCAATAGCCAACATTGTATGGGTCAAAATGATTGGATTTTCTTTTATGCCAAAATTCATTAGGATATTAAGTAAAGGACAACGGAAAGCTTATTTATTCTTAACATTATCTTAAAATTGACCCTTATGACTGGTATTGTGGTCAAGGGTCATATTACTAGTATTTTCATGAGTTTCTACAGTGTAAGTACACATACTGTACAAATAAAGTGTATGCGCTATTATTCTGTATCGTAATAAATTGCATTGTAACCTACAGAGCTCTAAAAATCAAGAATGACATGTGCTGGCATCACCGCATAAAGTATTTGTCTGCATATCTACATGACAGTCTCATACCTGTGATTGTAGTAAAGCTCAACCTTGGGTCTTATTGCTTTATATAATCTTGCACCTGGCTAGATTTATCAGAAACTTTCATCAGGCAGGTGATACTCAAACGGTCTCGTCGTCAGATTGTTAATCTTGTTGAAGGAGGGAAAACGAGTAAAACAAGTCCAAAGTGTCTCTCTCGCTGGTAATCCCCCCCTTCCACTTTCATAATCAGACAGACTCTCTTAGCCCCAATATGCCACTTGATGAGTTTCCTCTCCAACAGAGTTGACAGAGCCCAGTGGGGGATCGCGGCCCATGCTCAGTCCAAGACAGTGGCCTGTCAGAACTCCTTAATAGTGGCTCATTCTACCCCAGCCTGTTGTCCTCATTCCTTGTGCCCCCTTGCCCTTCGAAACACTTACTGCCGTCTCCTTAAGACCCGAGTCCCTTACACCAGCTGTAGAAAAATAAAAGTTTAAAGGGAAAGAAGCAAGAAGGGGTGGGAGGACGGGCGCTTTGCATCAGCTGCACTTGTTTTGTGCCTTGTGAGAGGGACTCTTAAATCCTTTAAGGACGCGAAGACTGTTTGGGTTGACCACCCGCAGTCATTTTGAAGTTTTCACGTCTCGTATGTAACATTTGTCAGTTAGAAACCTCTATCACAAGTATATTAGTGGTTATAGTAGGCTATAAATATATATAGTTATTAAATATTGCCTATTGTGTTTCATTTCCAAAGGCACTTGTTCTTCACTTCCATCATTGGCAGTTTACTGAGGCACTCGTTCTGAGTTAATCCATCGCAGATGCTGTTTTTATGGCTGTTAGTAATATTTCAAAGTAAATTTTTTAAACAAAATGGCCATTAAAATGTAACTGGTGCCGGGGGTTGCGATGCAGTTGCAAAAGAGTTCTGAATAGTTTTAGGATATTGCTATGCAGTTTTTACGGCATCCTGGGTGGTTACTTAGCATTGGTGTGTCATTGCAAAAGAGTTACCTTAAACAATCTGAGTGCTTTTATCATTTTACAATGTAGCTGCTGCTGTAAGGTGTTATAGGTGGTTGCCAAGGTGTTGCTATGCAGTTGCAAAGGAACTCTGAATGGTTATTTGCTAAGGTGTTATGAGTGGTTGTCAAGGTGTTGCTATGTCATCGCAAAATAGTTTTGGTAGTTGTTTCAGTGGTTTTTGTTGCTACACAATTGCAAAGGAATTGCAGATGCTAGGGTGGTCTGTTTGGTTGCTAAGGTGTTGCTATACAGTTGCAAAGGAATTCTGAATTGTTAGTTGCTAAGGTGTTATGAGTGGTTGTCAAGGTGGTGCTATGCCATTACAAAATATTTATGGTAATTGCTTCAGTGGTTGGTGTTGCTATATAATTACAAAGGAATTACAAGGAGTTTTAACGTGTTGCTATGCAGATGCTAAGGTGATCTGTTTGGTTGCTAAGGTGTTGCTATACAGTTGCAAATGAATTCTGAATGGTTAGTTGCTACTGTGTTCTGAGTGGTTGTCAGGCAGAACCAATATTTTCATTTTCACAAAAGTTTCATGACCCCCATTATATTTTATTTAAATGTGTGGGATTCTTTCCCAGTTTTATAATTTCTCACGTCTCCTCAACAACCATAGAACAAATGGCTCGGGATGAGTTATGCAGAATATTTTCTTGAAAACCCAAAACTTAGATAAAAGTGATGGCATAAAGATGCTTGCATCAAAAAACACTAATAGTAAGCACATATTGGAGTATTGTCTGCAGTTGCGACCCGTAGCTAATGCACATGAAGTCTTTATTATTTGTCTACCAAGTTTGTATCCGTTCAGTGTTTGCCCGACCATGTGGAAAACAAACAACCCTTCTGCCACCTTTTGTGTGCTAATGGCCATTATAGTCAGCGATAAATGGTTCAAAACACAAGTTATCTAGTCATCTTGTCCGCCTGCCTTGTTTACAGTGATGGCAGCCTTTGAACTGTGCCTGAATAGAATAATTGCTGAAGTGCATCTCTGGTTGAGAGGGCATTGCCAGAACGATACAGAGACACTAGCTGTAAGTGTCGGCTGGGGGGGATGCACACTAGTCTGAAGTGCTGGTAAACAAACGTAAAACAAACACAAGTCCAGTGTCTCCCTCCCTCTGCTGCACCCTGGCCCCACCCTTGAGTAAAGATACAAGGACCTCTTTTATTCCAGAACAAATGTCAGCCCCTCAGTACAGTTAGGAGCAACAAAGGAAATCAAAGCTGGTGTGTATGAATGGCCGTGAGGTTCTGGCACGGTTGGCGGGCTGCTGGAGCGTGCGGCCGCAGTCCGAAGCAGATGGCAGATGAGGAGAAGGTGGAACAGACACCAGACCGGCCAAGCACCCCCTGTTGGTGGAGGGTCCAGTTTGGTTTGGTCACAGGAGGTGGCAACTCTTCAGGGCAGGCACTGGCCAGAGTCATTTCATGTTATGGAGCTCGGAGTTTGGGCTTGCGGCGAAACGAGCAGATGCTTGGCAGGGTCTGCGAAGTTAATGAGGGACACGCGCAGGCCTCACATCATGTCAGAGAACTTTCAGACAAAAACAACATCAGAGAAGTTTGAAGGTGCTCAATTAGTTGGAACTAAGGTCCTTCTGTCCATTGAATGGCTTTCCAGATTGGACCCTAATTGGACCTCATAATATTGGGTAAAAAACACTAGCAGGTTTAGCCGTGATGGGTGTAATGGATGGGAATCGGGTTTTATATCTTGATACATTTTAAAAAGTTATTTTGAGTAATTCAAATCATTGTGAGTGAAGCTCTGAGAGAGAGAGAGAGAGAGAGAGAGAGAGAGAGAGAGAGAGAGAGAGAGAGAGAGAGAGAGAGAGAGAGAGAGAGAGAGAGAGAGAGAGAGAGAGAGAGAGAGAGAGAGAGGATAGACAGTTAAGAAATCAATTAAATAATGAGGATTGAAAATATAAATATATGTATTTTAATTTTTTATTTTTTTATTTTACACACACACGTTGTGTTTTCATGTTTTATGAGGACATTCCATAGACATGATGATTTATACTGTACACACTGTATATTCTCTCACCTGCCCCTAAACCTACCCATCACAGAAAACTTTCTGCATTTTTACATTTTCCTTAGCACTTAGTATGATTTATCAGCTGTTTTCCTCATGGGGACCGAAAAATGCCCCCATAAGGACAAGGATTTTGATATTGCCATCTTTGTGTCCCCTATATATACTGGGACACCTGGACACAAAATAAAAATAATTGTTTCAGTGTGTACCTCGATTTTGGGGTCACGGTTCGATATGAGTTCGGTACAACAGGAAAAAGCACCAAATCCCCATTTCATTTATTTTGAACAGTAGTGCAAATTCCAGTTAGCTCCTCCTATCGGTATTTAGTCTCCATGAGGTAGTTGGTACAGTACAGCCTCCTTTACTGTATTAAGCACTAAGCAGTAAACCGAATGCACTCTTACATAGGTCATATATCTTTGTAGGGCTGATAAAAAAAAACAAAATTAATTTGGTCACAATCAACTATAAAACTGTAAAGCATCTCTTACGTTATAAAACTACCAAACAGAATAATGAAATCCGACAGTTTGTAATAAAACCAGAATCAACATTGGCTTGGCTTTTTGGAGATGGTGAGAACTGAGGGATTTTGATTTCTGAATAGGTGAGTAGGTCTGACCATTGCCAAAAGTTTTGGGACTCCTTCCTTTACATGCACATGAACTTTAATGACATCTGTAAGGTTTAATGTGTAGTTGGCCCACCCTTTGCAGCTCTAACAGCTTCAACTCTTCTGGGAAGGCTTTCCACAAGGTTCAGGAGTGTGTTTATGGGAATTTTTGACCATTTTTCTAGAAGCGCATTTGTGAGGTCAGGCACTGATGTTGGACGAGAAGGACTGGCTCGCAGTCTCCGCTCTAATTCATCCCAAAGCTGTTCTATCGGGTTGAGGTCAGGACTCTGTGCAGGCCAGTCAACTTCCTCCACACAAAACCCACTCATCCATGACCTTATGGACCAACGCTTTGTGCACTGGTGTGTAGTCATGTTGGAACAGGCAGGGGCCATCACCAAATTATTCCCACAAGTTGGGCACATGAAAGTTGGGAATATGAGATTCTATAATCTCATATTCTATAAATTCTATATATGTGAGTCTATAATGTCTTGGTATGCTGAACCATTAAGAGTTCCTTTTACTGGAACTAAGAGGCCAAGCCCAACCCCTGAAAAACAACCCCACACCATAACCCCCCTTCCACAAAACTTTACACTTGGCTCAATGCAGCCAGGCAAGTACCGTTCTCCTGGCAACCGCCAAACCCAAACTCGTCCATGGAATTGCCAGAAAGAGAAGCGTGATTGGTCACTCCAGAGAACATGTCTCACTGCTCTAGAGTCCAGTGGTGACTGCTTTACTCCACTGCATCCATCACTTTGCATTGCACTTGGTGATATAAGGCTTGCATAAGCTGCTCAGCCATGGAAACCCATTCCACATGGTTCTTGAGCTCAAATTTAAATCTCTGAGCTTCTGAGAGTGCCTGATTCTGTCACAAATGTTTTTAGAAACTTCTACACTCAGTTCTTGATTTTATCACCTGTGGCCTCTTTTTTTCTTTTTTTACATAGTGTGCTTTAAATTAATTATTAGCTTTTCATAAACTCACAACCCCTCACAGATCCCCGTTTGGGACATCCTGCCTAGAGATTCTTAAATGCATTATGTTCATCCCCAACAAATGGCAATTTAGCAAACCTGGCTGGACAGCATCGGTCTGTACTCCTTTGCCCCCGAGTGCTCGTTTGAAGTGGAGCTGCTCAGACAATAGAGGGATCTGTGCTGCAAATCACGACTGAATTGAATCGGCAGCTTCAGTTGACTGCCTCTCCAGGTTCAGAGGCTGTGGATGCTTTCAGTTATGGAGAGAGACATTCCTTGCGGATCGTGTTTCCAGGAAAGAAATGATTCCCACCCCACCTCCGCTATCTGCCACTGAAGACAGAGCAGGGATCCGTGGCCCCGTCCTAACCCCCATTCCAATAGCATGTAGACGATTATGCAATATTTCCAAGTGAGATCACCTTTTTACCTTACAGTAACGAACACAGGCCCGAGGCTCACCCCAAGAGGCCGAATGCTGTGCCATAAGTGCGTGCTGGAAGCAAGCCTTCACAGAGATTGTGATTTATTCAGGACCTTGTACAGTACAGGTTGATGTGGCGATGCATGATGAGCAAGGCTTTTGTGCTAAGGACAGCTGTGTTTGCAAGGCTGCCTGCATTATGGCAGTTTTATTAATTCTTTTGTAAGAGATTGACATGAATGTACGACAGTTGTATAGAATGCTGCTTGAAGACGTACAAGTATATGTTGAATATTTAATTCAATTTCAGTTTGTAAATGAGGGCAACATTTCATTATTCTCAACCTTGTCCATTCACAAAAACAAAGGCTTGTCTGACCGTGGGGTTTGTTTGAATAATTTTGACAGCTCCTTTTTATGGGTGCGTTGTCTCGGGGCTACCAAACAGATGACCATTGTTCACCAATATCTGTCCTGGCCCTCGTATTGTCCCCTGACATATGAGTGGCATGCGGCCCCCAATTGCCGACTCTATCCACACGTACAAACGCACTCTCATAAATGCAGCTAGGGTACAGCTGGCCAGAAAAGGCGCACTCCGCGGGACTCCTCTCTGTGAGGATCGCTGACATCACGCGCGCACGCGTGTGTGTGTGTGTGTGTGACTGTCCTTTTTGGGACATGCCACCTATGAGCCACCGAAACCTGTTGATCACAGCCACTGAGCTAGAAGTAATCTGCCATAGCGCGGGTCTGGAAATTAAAATGACAATTTGAATTGTGTTGGGGAAAGCGGGAAACTTTGCCCTGTGAATCATTCTCTCTGTCTCTCACAGTGTGTGGTTGAGGTGGCTGAGAGTAAATGAATGTATACTGTAGTTCATAACAGGATTAAACCACCATGATCTGGTCAGCGTAAGGCATTATATTAACGTCTCTGAGAGAATGGCACAGTTTGGCATCAGTGTGATTGTGAGTCAGTGGATAGACTTTTTAATGAATGTTTAACAAGCTGTCTCTGAAATCTGTGTTGGGACACTTTTTTGATACAAATAATAAAGCAGACAATACGATTCAGCAGTTAATGTACCATGAATAGTTTTAGATTAATCTGTTAGGGCTGGTTCTCACATAACGTACATTTTCCATTTAATATTTGTTTTTCATTGTTTTTCAATGTAAACATGCGCTAGATGGACATCTTTAACCATTGCATGGCATTATAAAAACGTAGAGCCCAAGCTTTTTAAGTTCACTGACCTAAGTTTTTAACCACAGAAACGTGTTCTATGTAAATGGGACCTTAAACATATTTACATTTTGGTGCAAGATTCCTGCTTCTTCCATTTTTTCACAAAATGAGTGTTTTCCTTGCTATCGTTCAGTATGTTCCAGTTTCAAAAAGACTGCATCTTTTTATGTCAATTGTTGGTTGTTACTAATAGGACTTACTTAAAATTAGGCAAATTATATAAAATCACAATGAATGAATGAATTAATGAATGAATGAATGCATGAATGCATTTAATAATGAATGGATAAATGCATTTAATGAATGAATGAATGAATGAATGAATTTAAGAATTAATGAATGGATGAATTAATTAATTTAATAATGAATGGATGAATGCATTTAATGAATGAATGCATTTAATGAATGAATGAATGAATGAATGAATGAATGAATGAATGAATTAATGAATGAATGAATGAATGAATGAGTTTAATAATGAATGGATAAATGCATTTAATAAATGAATGAATGAATGAATGAATGAATGCATTTAATAATGAATGGATAAATGCATTTAATGAATGAATGAATGAATGAATGAATGAATGAATTTAATAATGAATGAATGAATTTAATAATGAATGGATTAATGCATTTAATGAATGAATGAATGAATGAATGAATGAATGAATGAATGAATGAATGAATAATCAATGAATGCATGCATGGATTAATTTAATAATGAATGAATGAATGAATGAATGAATGAATGAATGAATGAATGAATGAATGAATGAATGAATGAATGAATTTAAGAATGATGACTAAATTTAAGAATGGATGAATGAATGAATTTAATAATGGATGGATGAATGCATTTAATGGATGGATGAATGAATGAATGCATTTAATGAATGTATTTAATGAATGAATGAATGAATGAATGAATGAATGAATGAATGAGTTTAATAATGAATGGATAAATGCATTTAATAAATGAATGAATGAATGAATGCATTTAATAAAGAAAGGATAAATGCATTTAATGAATGAATGAATGAATGAATGAATGAATGAATGAATGAATGAATGAATGAATGAATGAATGAATGAGTTTAATAATGAATGGATAAATGCATTTAATAAATGAATGAATGAATGAATGCATTTAATAAAGAATGGATAAATGCATTTAATGAATGAATGAATGAATGAATGAATGAATGAATGAATTTAATAATGAATGGATGAATGCATTTAATGAATGAATGAATGAATGAATAATCAATGAATGCATGCATGGATTAATTTAATAATGAATGAATGAATGAATGAATGAATGAATGAATGAATGAATGAATGAATGAATGAATGAATGAATGGCTGTTTCAAATTGTTGAACCAATTGCAGGTAAAATATTTGTAAAAAGGCTTTTCAAAATAAATGCTACATTTAATATTTTTATAAATATCTGATCATGTTGACAAGAGACATTCAACCAAATGTGAAACTATAAAATTTGAATTATATATAAAAATAATAATAAGAAACACTTTTTATAAACTTTTCAGTTATGGTATTGAGTGTCAAATGTAACTTTGATAAAGAGGAAACAAAATATGACATTTGTGATCACACCAACGATTTATTTCAAGGAGGAAATGTTTCTGTTTTCATAACAAATCGCAGGTACAATTTTAAGACGCGTTTTATCTCATATCTGAAGAATCAGTGTTGTGTCAATAAAGGTGGTTCCTCACAGTTTGCCACACGTGCTTCTTAAGAATTACCTCCAGCTTATGAATCCAATGCTAATGTGTAAATTCCCAACTGAAAGAGAGAGCATGAGTTTAAAATATAAACGCCAAACTCTCCGCTTAACTTCATAATTCTACCTATGAGCGCTTGCCATCTGTCCTTTAGTGCCTCCTGGACAGCGGAAGTTTTTAAGACATGCTTGCTGAACAAATAAAGGCTGGGAAGGGGATCAACTTTTTAAACAGTCAAAAGGATGTTCAGTAACGTCTGCAGACAGGAAAGAAAGTCTTAATATCGCGGAGAATTGGGTCATAATGTCTGGAACTGGAACTCAAAATGTTCCAAATTAAATGATTTAAAATTTACATAAGGCCTTTATATATAATGCATTATAAAAGTATGTTTAATGCATTGTTTTGTCTCTTGAATAACTGCAACCATTATAATACTTATCATTAATAAATGTTTAAAAAGTATAATACATGAAAACTCATGGCAAACAACCAATATCAGCATGGAATCTGCAAATATTATAATGCATTTTTAACTTTGGTTATAATATTTATAACAAAAAATATAAGGAATTATAACATACATTATGAATATCTTAATAATATATCATACCTAAAGTGTATGATAACAAAATAATAATCATTATTACTATTATAATATTAATTAGTGGTATTATTTTTAATGTCAGTGGTTTTCGAAGGATGAATGTTATTTGCAGTGAGGGGAAGAAAAATATTCGGAATAAAAAAAATAAAAATAAAAGGTCATTCTTAAAGGTTATACTGTATATAACGTTATGCTGTTATGTAATCAAAAAAATCTTCTTTATGACTGAGTATGACCATGATAGTTATTATTAGTTATTATTATGAGATGTAGATGTCACCACAGCTATAAAAAAACGACGTGTTTGCTATCATTGAAATAAATTCACCACATATTGGGCTTTGCATGTGTAATGTTTTCTTACAGGACAAGAGAAGCTGATCTGTACATCCGGAGTCACCCAGGGACCTTCTCGCTGTGTCTACATGCTGTGGGTGAGTTTAGGTCACGACCTTTGACCTGCAGTGTTTCCTGCTCTGGGTCACTGGTCCTCAGGATGGTCCTCTTTCAGACACTGAGACGCATTGCTCTCATTCACTCATGCACTGCTGCTTTTTCTCAGTGAGCCAGCAGGAGGTCAAGCTAGATCCCATCCCGTCCTGCTTGTTCCATAGGTCACTGCATGAGATAAGGAGACAGTTGTTTATTTATTTGATTATGTAATGTTGCTTTTCAGTTAGGGCACCTGTATTTAGTAATGTCCACTTGTGATCCGATCCACCAGAACACATCTTAATACCAGGTGAAAACAGGGCCAACGAGCTCACAATCAGCCCATTCCTCATCTAAAAGATACAAATATTACAGCTGCACTTTTACATTTACAATACAAGAATAGTGTGTATAATTAGATCTTATATTGAATATTTATGAGTGTACACCTCAGATGATTTAACTTCCTCTCAGGTCACAGCGGCCCATTGGTCATCAGGTGAGGTCACCATTTCTGGTTCTCCATTCATTCTGTGGATTCATTCAGCCATGCTATATCATGTGCATGTCAAACGTTAGACTAATAGCACAGCTGAGGTATATTACATTTATGGAACAAGACATATGATGCTGTAACTCTTATGTTCTGTTGAGAATACCACTTTTATATTTGGGGTCCCAGAGATGGTACACTGCTCAGAGAATCATAGAATGGGGAAAGGATATGTTTTTTTATTTTTATTTTTTTTTATTTTATAAAACTGTATTATTTTTTTTATTTTTGTACATACAAAATGACAAACAATCAGCCATGAAACGGTAAGTGGAAATCAAAACAACAGCAACAAGCATATACATACATACATACTGTCCATACTTACATCTATACATACATCTATACATACATACATACATACATACATACATACATAC
Source organism: Pseudorasbora parva (assembly GCF_024679245.1). NCBI lineage: Eukaryota > Metazoa > Chordata > Actinopteri > Cypriniformes > Gobionidae > Pseudorasbora > Pseudorasbora parva. Next base: position 5,345,034 of record NC_090172.1, on the reverse strand, counting down.
ATACATACATACATACATACATACATACATACATACATACATACATACATACATACATACATACATACTGTCCATACTTACATGCATACTTACATACATACATACAAACACATCCATCCATCCATACAAACATACTTACATACTTACATACATACTGTCCATACTTACATGCATAATTCCATCCATCCATCCATCCATCCATCCATCCATCCATCCATCCATCCATCCATCCATCCATCCATCCATCCATACATCCATCCATCCATCCATACATCCATCCATACATACATCCATCCATCCATACATACATACATACATACATACATACATACATACATACATACATACATACATACATACATACATACATACATACATACATCCATACATACATACAAACACATCCATCCATCCATACATACATACATACATACATACATACTTACATACTTACTGTCCATACTTACATGCATACTTCTATCCATCCATCCATCCATCCATCCATCATCCATCCATCCATCCATCCATCCATCCATCATCCATCCATCCATCCATCCATCCATCCATCCATCCATCCATCCATCCATCCATCCATCCATCCATCCATCCATCCATCCATCCATCCATCCATCCATACATACATACATACATACATACATACATACAAACACATGCATACATACATATATACATACATACATACATACTGTACATACTTACATCCATCCATACATCCATACATACTGTACATACTGTACATACTGTACATACTTGCATCAATACATCCATACATCCATACATGCATGCATGTCCTTGTCATATTTTATTACCATTTTCTAAATTATAAACTGTGATAATGTGAGAAAATGTTGATGAATGGGTCTGAATAAATTTAGGTTTGACTGTATATGTTTTTTTATTATTATATTATGTCAGGCGTTCCGACCTATTGAAAAGGCCTTGGGCTCTCATAGAGTCAGGATTGAGCCTCTGTGAACAGACGGCCTGCGACTTCACTGCCTTTTGCTGGCTTGGCCACGGAGGCCTTCTTTCCCTTTCTGTCTTTCTTTTTCTTGCCGCCAACGGACAGCTGATGCATTTTGGATGATAAGGTGTATATCACACAGTGGCATTGTGAAGCTTGAAGATCTCCACCTACGCCTTTCATGTGGGATCATGGGGCTCGTCTCTGGTATCTCAGACCCAGCCCCGGCTCAGAAGAGGGGGTGGTCCGTGATTATCAGGTTCTGCACATGAACAGCTGGCCATGTGGACCACTTAACTCTGAACATGAGAGGGGTGGGACCTCGCCACCCTCTCAATTAGACTCCTTTCATTTCCCTGTTACTTTTATGATTGGTCAGTGGGAAGAACATAATGTAAAAATGGGTAGGTATTACATAAAACAATGCAGTGCTCAAAGGATTCCCACAGATGGCCATCATGTATTTTTCTGTCTGTCTTATAATAGGGTTTGACCTCTAGTTATACAACAACCTTTATCTTGGAATGTTAACCCACCTCTTATTGTATGTTAGATGCAAGTTTTGGGTCTTTAGCTGTTTGTCCACCATTGTGTTACGTATATGTGCTGTTTAAAAGCAGGTCAGCTAATGACCACCGCTGCAATCTACTAATGCCGAGGCATTCACAAAGCATTGGTTTTCCCCCAAGAGACCTTATGTAAACAGCAGCTGACAGAAAGCCTTTCTCTCCAAAACAAAGCTTGACTTTGCCCATTTGTCAGTCAGGTTCTTGTCTGGTTATTAGGAGGTTAATGTTCAAACTCAGGAAAAATAAGGCAAAACAAGGTTACTTGCTGCCGTATCTATAAAATGTGATCAAAAGAGCTGTGCACATTAACTCTCAGCCTGAGTGAGCCCGGTGTGAAACGGAGGAATGAAAGTCGCAGGCTCAGGTGAAGCCAACGCGTCCCACGTGAGGAGCCGCCGCTCGTTCAATCATTCACTACAGGAATGTCTTTCTTACAGCCGCCGTGTGGTTGTCAGAGCTGTGTATTTCTCACCTGGCCAGTGAATTCTTGGCTGAACAAACACGGGTCGAAACTTTCTCGCTCCGCCCCGCGCCGCGGAAGCCCTTTGCACTTTAATCAGCCGTCTCCGAGTTACTCCCTCACTCACACTTCAGTGCCTTGACATGAGAACCAAAAATCACCTGGAAATTCATCCACTGCCGATCAATCGTTTGGACACAATGTTAGACACTACGATTGCATGATCAGAACAGACTTTTGATCTGAAGACTTAAGCTTGATATTTATTTCGTTGGCCAATATCAATGGTGTCAAACGACATATGTTAATTAGCTGTTTTTTAATATTTTAATTTAAGGCCACATTGGAAGAGATAGTAGCAGTGTCCAGCATACAGAGGAACTTTAAGGTGCCCCAGTTATGCCTTTTAAAGGTTGCTAATCTTGTTAGATTTACATGCATCCAAGGTCAAAAAAACTCATGAATTATCTCTTTATATACATTTTACATCACCTAATTTCTCGAAGAGTCTGAAAACAAGGTTAAATACCGACAACTGATCACTCAAGCCCCTTAATCTAAACCTCTCTGCCTAACCGCAGGACTGGCACATCCTCCATGTCTGTAGTTTTTTAACACTTATAATCCACGTTTGTAGTTCTAATTGAATCCTCATCGGCGGAAATAGTAGACCATCAGGGTATCTTTGAATACTCATTTCAACATACTATGATTTGGGACGTACTAATTATATTTCCAAATACCATTTAGGACGGATAGTATGCGAATTGGGATGCACCACATATCTGAATTTCAGCTCCAGATCATCCTCAGCTCTTGATGATACGAACCGCAACAATGGCAGCGTTTACCGTTTCATCTTTTTGGAAGTGCAATCAAAGTGTATTTGCTTTCGAAGCGCAGAAACAGCTTCTTCTCAAAATTTCAACCGCAACATAAATCGATATCTTCCAGTCTTAGATTAAAATACAGTGCTTGAGGGCGGGTCAAAGAAAACATTGACTGCAGGCGGCCAAACTGCATTATGCAAATGTGTTACATTGTTACGCAGGGATGGAACAGGAAAGTGAGACTGGAATTACTGACGACTCGTTTCAGCAGTTCAGGATCGATTCTTTCTTTTAGCAGACAATGATCTTTAATAGTTTGCAGGCCTTTTTGCATTCACAAACAGCTTTATTATAGCCTGACAAGCCAGACCCACATCAAGATGTTTGGTCTGGAAACTCACCATTGACAGCTCAATCCGAGGGGCGGATAAACGGTTGTCTTTCAAACTCCCTCTGCACACGATAGGATAGCGCTACACCAACCAGAGCAACGAAGGTGAAACAGAGCTTGTTGACAGATTAAACATTCGCCGTATCCGGCTAAACTCCGAACACATCTTCCCCTCTTAAGAATGACTTCAGTGCCGTTCTTTGTTCTTTTCTCAGAGAAAAGCTTAACTCCAAGTCTTCCAGAATCGCAGTCAAAGCTGATTCGAAAGACCGCCGCCGTTCGCCAGTTTCTGTGTTTACTAGCAGCACGCAAACGCAACTCGGCCGTCGTCATTATGGCCCCGCCCACCGACTCTATACACGATGTGATTGGCCCGTCCAGATTGAGAGGAATACAGCTCAGAAGGGTATTGAGAGTTCCTAGACGACACTTGCGGGCAGATTAAATTTGCTGCCGCTAGGGTGCTTCTAGATTTCTAGGCTAGCTTTATTACACACTGCATGAAAAGTAATATTCAACAAATTCAACTTATACATTCTAAAAAATGCTGGGTTGTTTTAACCCAATGTTGGGTCAAATATGGACTAACCCAGCAATTGGGTTGTTTTAACCCTGCAGTTGGGTTAAGTTGGGTTTAGTCCATATTTGACCCAGCATTGGGTTGTTTTTTACTCAGAATTTTTTAGAGTGTAATATGGGCACTTTAACACTGTTCAATAGCATCCCAGGATGCACCTCAGAAAGTTGATGCTGTGACTAACCCGATGAGAAAATCTGATTAATATCTTAATATATATTTTATAAATAATAGAAAAATAATAGATATCTCCTTTAGCTGAGACACTTCAGATGCGCACTGTGCACCGTGATGCTTTTGAAATAGGATTGAAATCATTTCAAACTGGAAAATATGGTTCAGCGCAACATGTGCAGCACAAGTCTGTCATAAAGACTTCATAAAATAATAATGAGGACATTATAACTGTGTGTTTGGGACATGGCTTTAAATACTGAGACTTTAGTTTTTGTAATCAGGCTCTCACAAAATTATATACCGTAAAAATCTGGATTTAGATTTATCGACCAATATATCAGTTATTGGTTTGCAAATATAAAGAATTATCGGTTATTGGTATCAGCCAATATTTTTATATTGGTGCCTCCCTATGTTAATTTATTGAATTATATTTTAAAGTGTTAGCCTTTTTATTTAAATTATATCTTATTGTACATAATTCCAGAAATTCCATATCATATTTTTGGAAGGCTTCAGGTATAAGCAGGTGTGTCCGAGCGTTCCTCTGGTTGTGTGTAAATAGGTGCAGCTTTGTTTTCTAGGAATCATGTTTGGAAACATTCTTGAGGCCGTCAGCTGATGGAACTATAATTTTTCTTTCTGCTTTTAGCGTATGATTATACATCAGGGAAAGAAAGCTCATGCGGTCACTTTACATCCACCTCTTCGACCCACCTTCCTGTCTTTGATCATAGCCCACTGCTCTGGAGGAATGAATGGAGTGTTTTACAGTACCGTCCAGGTTTGCTGACTCACAGCTCCCCTTCAGAATGCCGTCAGTCAGAACCGCTGTGTCAGCCCGACGGTCATTCCCCTGTGATCGATCTGGCCTGACCGCAGAGCCCCTGATGCATCACCGCAAGACTCTTTGTAGCCCATCCAGGTGTAATGAAATGACAAACAGAACGAATCGGATCCCTGCTTCCAGTTCACACTTGCTTAAGTAAGCCCTCCACAATGCAACACTGAATCATCAGCTTTTTAAAACAGTTTGACCTCTTTAAGGTCGAATGTCTCCGAGCATTGTTTTGCCATTGCATTGTTAATCCTCCTGTGTTTAATGGAAAGTGTGAATGAGTCACTCTATTAAAGTGTGAATCACACATCATACTTTTGATTCTTTTCATCATCTAAAGCTACTTGGAAAACTCTCCTTTTTTCAGTGAACAAACAGTCCTCAGAGTTCATACTTCTAGTTGTATTCATAAAAGTCTGTACATGTTAGTGCAATTAATTTGAATTTTGGCAGTGGAATTATTGTATAATCATGTTACAAGCAAAGATGACTAAATAGGCAAACGCTGCACACTAGTTTTTTCTTGTAGTATGTTTTCTGGTGAAGTAAAGACTGCTGCTTTAATTCCACCTATTTAACTGCCCTCTGACCTAAAATTGACCCAATTTTACCTATTTAACTTGTCAGAAGGTAAAAATATATTCTAATCACACCACTCCACTTTTTGGGGAGTTTGGGGAATTGATCCACCTGCAATTATGTCAGTCTACAAAGAATAATAAAATTCAGCAGCATTAGCAAATAGTGAGGTTCGTCCAGAAACCTCTGCACAAACAAATGCAGTTAGATATTAATTTACACTATCATCAACAAGAACATCCAGCACCTTATGATACGTTTGGTTTCGTTATTGCAGATTTCACTCTTTTCTCACCGAATGATCGACCTGTGCTCATGATATCTGAGCCACTCACCCACATCTGTGATCATTAACTAACCTTTATAAAAGTCTTTGAAGATATTTCTATTATGCGGAAGCTGAGGCTGAAGTGTAAATGACTGACTGGGCCGCTGTGTAAATGTCATAGATTGACGAGTCATGAGTTTGAGCATGTGCTGAGAGGTTGATTAGCTCTGACTTTAGCATAGCAGTGCATGTTTTAAAGGGTGTTTTTTTCTTTTCTTTTTCTTTTTGTAGAACTGGCGGGAGTCTGTTCTGTTGGCGGACTGCAATGTTAAATGCAAATAATGCAATGTCACTAACCATATAATCAAGCATAGTTAGCATAACTAAAGAAATATGCTTATTAACTTTTAAAGGAGAGGAGAAAATTTGTTTAATCAAACTTTAGGGTATTTTGGTACAAATTCATCTGTCATTTGTTATGGCTAATATTTGGCCCAGTCAGTGTTTGTTCCATGCAGGGCCATAGGCATTGAGGGACAAGTAAATGGAAATGGACAAATTGCAACCCCCATGTTGATATTTCTCTCCATCACACACCGCTCTGTTTTTTGTTAGGATGAAAAAAAGTTTAAATAGTTAAATTTTTAGGCTGGTCCGCCTTAGCGGATTTGATGGCGCTCGTCAATCATATCAATTTTCTCTTTTCTCTATTTTTGTAAATTCCAACGCAACGTTTAAATTTTTATAGTGAAAGACTGCATGTTTGACAATATATAAGTTAAACATTTAATAATAGACAACTAGGATGCAAACTACTCAACTTGTTTAATGTAGGCTAATTTCGGCATTTTGAACTGAAAATATGCAATTATTTGCAATGTCCTTTTTAACTGAATGAGACAAGAACCTTGAGACAAGAAATATGAATGTGTGCATATTTTTAAATACAATTTTATTTCCAAAGAGTTTAAATTGATTATTTTACAATTATGTAGGCTATAATTAGACTAAGAACTGATTGTACTGTTATTATTTCTTCTTTGTTACCTTAAATCCTGTTTAATCCTTTAATTATTTAATTTCCTTTTGTCCCCCCAATGTTCAAGACATAGTTATGACCTTGGTTCCATGTGTTATTAAATCACACTTCTGCCTGTTCATTTGGTTGTAGGAATATCCCATGTCCATCTCAAGGATCTGTATCAGGCAAATTAAGATTTTTTTTTTTACCTGATTGGAATCTGTAAATTTATTGTATTTTTATTTTAGAAATTTTGTATGATAAACAGTTTTTATAATATGTTGGGTCTCCACTAAACTGAATGGTGAAGTTGAGAACTGCTGCTTTAGAATGCATACAAAATGCACTGTAATGTGAAAAGGTGTAAAATAAAAATCATATTGTCACGACAACTAAAAACCGGCAATTCAACAAGACACAGGTGTACATCATAGGTAACCATAGTAACAAACAAGGACCTAATAGACAATGAAGGAAACAGAGCTAAACCGCAATGAAACAATGAAACGAAAATAACCCATAGCACTGCACAGATGCTTTTACAATTCCTGTATAGTACCTGATAACAGATCTTTATTCACACCAAATTGATATTTAGGTGCAAGGGAACATGATAAATCATTTTATATTCTGATAAGAAGCCATCTCATATTCATATATCCACTGGATTGATAAGACGATTATGTAATTTGTCCTACATGGTCAATGTTAGCTTAAAAAGTATGCAAATGCTAGATTTTTACATTTTCTCAGCAAAATGTTAGTGGTGCCACGACACCACGACAAAAGTGGTTTCTAAGGGTTTTTATTCATGATTTTTGCGCTGCACAGTTTCAAAGGTGTTTTCATTTCCAAGTTTGGCTTAAGTTGCATATCTATAGCATGCAGAATGCATCATATGCACTTTTTGCATGCAAGCATGATACCAACGGGTAAATGTTGTGAGTCAGATGCATTTAGATTACTTTTGTGTATAAAGAACATGCCTAATTAAAGCATGAACTGGTGCAATAGATAGGCAGTGCCAGGAGATTGTGTTGGTAAGACTATGGAACTTTTTGGTTTTTATCGACTGTCAAGTGAAAATCATACTTTTTTGTGTGGTTAGTGCACATGAACAAACCCCTAATCCTAAGAACCAACAGTAGTAAAAGCTATACATGCCTTAGCTAGATGTTTTATTGGACATTATTGTTTCAAAATCTAATTTTAGAAGTTATATTATGATCATCATGTAACGGCGTTTACAGGAGAATGTCTTTTCTGCCCCTTTCAGCTAACATTTCATTTCAGTTTCCTTGTTAACTGAAATACAATTTCAGTTATTCAAACATTGAATAGTTTGTTTTTTATTCAATGTAAGTCAATCATAAAATACCCAACAAGCATTTAGTTTAAGCAATTTAGTGTGTGACAGGAGCAGCCAATGGGAATCTTTGGAAAGAAAACTGGCATCACTGTTATTAAATGACAACCGTGTGTGTATGTGTGTGTGTGTGTGTGTGTGTGTGTCCTTGTTTACATTACTTTAGCCGTGTTTGCACCGCAAGAACATTCCCCAAGAACTTTGTGGTGCTACTGTTTCGACCTGGGCTGCAGGAACTGGGGGTCTAAATTAAACTCCGGGTAAATTTTTCCTCCTCCAAACGGGTAGTACTTTTTCAAAGTTTATGAACTTTTGAGGGCGGGACTTGGGCAGTGAACATGCTGATTGGTTTAGCTCACACAGCATTTTATTTCAACCAGCATTTTTAAGTCTTTTCCAAAGTTGGTTCTACGTTCAGTAAATGTCAGTCTATCAGTCAGTAAATATCAGAGCTCTTTCTGTCTGATGGCGCGCGTTCGTCTCAGCAATCTCACGGTCAATGTCGGTAATAGCTGATAAAAACATACATTGTCATTTAAAATGCATCTAGCATGCTCTCAGAATACGCTTTAGTATCAGTGCTCTTTTCTTTTTTCTTTTTGTTAATTTTAGTTAAGCTCCAGCAAAAGCAGCACAGCTTGAATCTCTTCCTGAATGCTTGTTACTGTTGCAGACAAGTGTCACACAAAAATGATTACTGTCCTACTGACTGGGAGGAGCCGTCGCGCGCAGTCCTACATCAATGGACTAATTTGCCTAATCTTCACGGTATTCTAGACCGCAGTGGAAACGCAAACAGTAGCAGGTCTGGGGGGAAAATGTTCCTGTAAAAAAAGTTCCTGTTACAAATTGTTCCAGGTAATTTCGGTGGAAACGGGGCTATTGTGGGGACCAAATGTCCCCATAAGGATAGTAAGACCTGAGATCACCTACATTGCGGGAACAGCGGTCCCCACTTTTCAAAAGGCTTGTAAACCATACAGGATGATTTTTTTTTTTTTTTTGATGAAGTAAAAATGCAGAATGTCTCCTGTGATGAGTAGGGCTGTGTGTATAGAACAGAATGTAATAGCATATATACTTAAATTTCCCATTACTGGGAAATTTGTCTTAGACATCGTGACACGGCCAGTGTACAATAGGACAGTACATACATACATACTTACATACATAAAAGCCTAAATTTTATTTTGTGTGTGTGTGTGTGTGTGTGTGTGTGTGTGTGTGTGTGTGTGTGTGTGTGTGTGTGTGTGTGTGTGTGTGTGTGTGTGTGTGTGTGTGTGTGTGTGTGTTTTGACATATGAGGACACAAATGTGTATAATGACAAAAGTATGACATAGGTATTTAAAGGAGAGGGTGAAATTGAAAATATTGGCCATGTCCCCACTTTTAAAATGCTTATAAATCATACAGGATGAGTTTTTTTTTTTATTAGGAAGTAAAATGCAGAATATTTCCTGTGATGGGTAGGTTTAGGGGCAGGGGCTGTGTAAGAGGATAGAAAATACGGTTTGTACAGTATAAAAACCATTACGCCTACACTGTAAAAAAAATATTTAGAAAAAAAGTTACCTGGTTGCCTTAAAATGTTGAGTTCATTGAAATTAAAATTTTAAGTTAATACAATGAAAAATTTTTGAGATTCGACAACCTTTATTAAAATATTAATAAAATATTTTGTAAGCATATTGGGTAATTGTGTGTGTTTTATTTCTGATGATGCAGTGAAACATGCCAAATAGTGCTATTTTCATGATTTATCACATTTTTTAAGTGGTTCAAATACAAAAATATTTTGAGTTTCTATTTATTAAACAAATTTCCTTCATTGTATCAACTCAAATTTTTAATTTCAATAAACTCAAAATTTTAAGGCAACCAGATTACTTACTTTTTTAAGTTAAACCAACAAAAACCAAGCACATTTTTTTACAGTGTATGGAATGTCCCCATATGTCACAAAAACAAACGTGTGTGCACGTGTGCGTGTGCGTGTGCGTGTGCGTGTGTGTGTGTGTGTGTGTGTGTGTGTGTGTGTGTGTGTGTGTGTTCAAAAAGGTACATAAAAATGCTTCACTTTTTGGCTTTTGGCAGAATTGGCACAGACTACTCAAAATTGGGTTACATTGACCCAGCGCTGGGTAGGTATGTGAGGTTGTTCATCATTTGTATGACAGAAAAGTGAAAAGTTAAAGATAAACTATTCAGCACCTGGGTAAAATACTTTAAAATAACCCACACAAATTACTCAACAGGTTGAATCCAGATTTCCGTTTGTAAAGACCCAGCAGTCTGAAAAAAGCATTTGGGGTAAAAAAAACAACAACAACAACAACAACAACATTTGTTAAAGTGTATCCCTAATACTATAGTATGTACATGTAGTTTTTACCATTACTCAGTACTTACATGTATAGTTACACTGTAAGAAGGACACCTTCAAATAAAGTGTAACAAAAAATAAACAAAATAAAAACTTCTATAGTTTTACGCAACCATCTTCTCAGTACTTCTTCGAATGGGGTCG